>NC_138772.1:260497981-260622981 GCF_965119305.1 Pelophylax lessonae | reverse complement strand
AGCGTGTCTCCTCACAGTCTCCATCACAGTCCCAGACCTAGGATGTGACATATCCCTATGGCCCTTCATTCTTTGTTACAGGTAATTCCTGCTTTTGAACTTTTTTTATGTTCTGTTCAGCGCCTGGCGCTGTCGTTGGACTACCCCCCTTACCTGTCCTTGTTCCAACAATAGACTTCCCTTTCCGATCTTTGTTGCTCCGAGAATGTCTATGACCTCCTGTCTGTTCAATGCTCCAACTAAATATTGTGCTCACGTTTGGCTAATGCGAGTATGCCTGTTTTGTCCACCATGACCATCAAGTTCCTTTCACTGAATGTCATCGGCCTGAATCTCCCAGCCAAACGCTACTCCCTATGGACTGAACAGTGCAACAGTCGGGCAGATGTTGTATCTATCCAGGAGACTCATTTCAAAGCCACCCAGCAACCGAGATTCTCCCACAAGAACTTTCCTCACCTTTTCTTTGCTAATGCACCTGAGAAAAAGCGTGGGGTCCTGGTGGCGGTCAAGGACACCATCGCCTTCTCTTTGAAGGATACGATCTGTGATCCGGATGGCCGCTTTTTGATACTCCAAGGAGACTTTAACTCTATGCCTCTGACACTGGTGGCGCTATATGCTCCAAATAGTCAACAGAAGTGCTTTCTCCACAGACTTCTTGGGAAGATATCCACAAATATTTATGGTAATCTGGTAATGTATGGTGATTTTAATGCTGTGGTCGACCCGGGGCTCGACACATCGGTGTCCGCCCACGGCCGACAACTCTCTTTACACTCTCTCCTTCATGGGGAAAAACTTTACGATGTCTGGAGATGTCAGCATGGTTCGGAGAGGGACTATTCTCACTACTGCTCCAGACATCGCTCATACTCTCGCATTGACTTTTTTGTGACGGATCTCCCTTTACTGGGTAAGGTCTCCTCCTCAGCCATCAGAAGCATCACATGGTCTGACCATGCGGCTGTGGAGATGGTTGCGGAGGATAGCGGACCCAGGGAATGGACTTCCATTTGGCACTGTGACGCTAGAGTTCTCCAGGACTCTCTCACTGGTAAGGTGATTGGGGACCACCTGGGTGAGTTTTTCCGGATCAAAGCCTCTTCGGTTTCGGATCCTTGGTCACTCTGGGGAGCGCATAAGGCTTATATACGGGGAATATGTATTCAACAAACTGCCAGGATGCGCAAAGTCTATAATCATAAATTCACGGCTCTCCTCTCGGAGATCCGTGATCTGGAAGCAATCCACAAACGTACTCCCACCCCCTCAGTGGCCAGGGATTTGCCCCAGAAGAGGGAATCCCTTAAGTCCCACCTCATGGACCATTATGACAGCCACCTTAAATCTCTCAAGCTCTGCTATTACGCCCATGCCAACAGGGCAGGTAATGTTCTAGCTTCCAGACTCAAACAAAAGAGGGCGGCCGCCCGTATCTCCCACCTGACACACAATAGGACCAAGGCTAAACTCACCCATCCTAAGGATATCGCGAATGAGTTTGCGACTTTCTATGGCTCCCTGTACAATTTAGCCCAGGACCCCGCTACTGCCCAACCCAGCTCCGAAGCTATTCAACACTTTCTGGATAGGCTCTCTCTCACCGCCCTTTCTGACGCCCAAATGCAGTCCCTCTCCTCTCCGTTCACGACGACGGAGGTCTCTAAAGCAATCCACTCCCTACCCACTGGTAAATCCCCAGGCCCAGACAGCTTATGCAATGAGTATTATAGGCTCCACAACAATACCTTGAGCCCCTTTCTTGCTGAGGTGTTTAACAAGGCTGCATGGACCTCTACCTTCCCACGAGAAATGCTGAGCGCTTATATCACGACTATCCCCAAGCCGGGCAAGGATCCTAGCCTCCCTGCCAACTACAGGCCTATTTCCCTTCTCAACAGTGATCTTAAGGTTTATGCTAAAGTACTAGCGGCATGCTTACAGCCCATTCCCCCACACCTGATTAAAAATGATCAAATGGGCTTTATGCCGGGTAGGCAGACGTCGGATGCTACTAGGCGCATCATTGATCTGGTCCATTTGGCGAAGAGCACCCGAACGCCTTCTCTGCTCCTTACGTTGGATGCAGAGAAGGCGTTCGACAGGGTGAACTGGCTATACATGCGTATGACTCTAGAGAAATTTGGCTTCTCTGGTGGAATACTATCTGCCCTGTTGGCACTCTACTCTTGCCCCTCGGCCCAGGTTCTCACTTCTGGCGTTGCCTCAACTCCGTTCGTCATCACCAATGGCACCCGTCAGGGATGTCCTCTCTCCCCAGCAATCTTTAACCTTATGATTGAACCTCTGGCGGAGGCCATTCGGTCTGACGACATGGTGGAGGGGTTCCGCTTTGGTGACACCATCCATAAAGTCAACCTCTTTGCAGACGACATTGTGGTCATCCTGACGAACTCAGATCGTTCCCTCCCGGCTGTTCACCACACATTCCTAGCATTTGGGGCCATCTCCTATCACAAGGTGAATACCTCGAAATCCCTAGCGCTTAATATGGGAGTCAGTCCGACAGTTGTTGCCCTTTTACAAACACAATGCCCCTATCCTTGGTCTGATGACCAGATCCCTTACCTAGGAGTGAATATTACCCCCTGCATAGCCAAGCTCCTCCCTGCTAATCTGGACCCTCTCATAAAAAAGACTATGGGAGGCATCTTTGTTTTTACATGAGCGGCGAGGCAGTTAAGGAGTCACACCGATCATTATACCACCAAGCTGTGGGGGAGATCCAGAGTACATCTGTGTCCTGCTATACGTTACCTGACACCTGTGTTATCTGTGATATATGACCTTTGTGGGTCTTTATACCTGGTAAGCGTTTATAGACATATATCTGGTGCAGGATTCCCTGCACTTTCAACTTGCTGGTGTGGAATGAACATTTCACGTGGACATCTACAAAAAGATGGCCTAGGGCAGGGCTCGACAAAACATGGGTGCCAGGTCGCATTTGCGACTAGAATTAGTGACCTGGCACCTGGGGTGCCCTGCAGAAGGTGTCCTGTCATTTTTGCATGGACTTCCGCGCACGGAGTGCACGGACTTCCGCGCTGTCCGAAAATTGAGGCCCCGGCTTTTCGGCCTTCTTGAGATTAGAGAGGCTTACAATGGGGAACTGGCGCCCTCTTGTGGTGGCCGGGAGTAATGACTGTTGTAATGACTGTTTCCACTGCCTGTTTGTTCTCAATGCATTACCATCTCCCTGTCCAGTTAGTTACCTTTGACAGGGAGTGTGGTTATTCATTTTAATTTAATTTATTTTTTAAATGTAAAAAAAAATAAGTAATATTTTTTTCTTTTTTTTAATTATTAAAAAAAAAAAAATTATTTTTTTTTCCAATTATTATTATTAACAACTTAAGCCCCGGAAGATTTTACCCCCTTCCTGACCAGGGGGTATTTTGCGATTCGGCACTGCGTGACTTTAACGGACAATTGCACGGTCGTGCGACGCTGTATCTAAACGAATTTGGCGTCCTTTTTTTCCCACAAACAGAGCTTTCTTTTGGTGGTATTTGATCACCTGTGCGATTTTTTGATCACGCGCTATAAACAAAAATAGCAATATTTTTCACATTTTTTTATATGAAATTCCCCCCCAAAAAAATGTAAAAATCAAAATTTTTTAACATTTTCGGCCAATTTGTTTTATGCTACCTATGTTTGGTAAAAAAAATCGCAAAAAGCGTATTTTGATTGGTTTGCGCAAAAGTTATCGCGTTTACTAACAAAGGGAAAGATTTTTGTCATTTTTGTTGTTTTTTTTTTAACGCGTAATGGCGGCGATCTGCGATTTTTTTTGCGGTACTGCGACATTGCGGCGGACAGATCAGACCCTTGACTGACATTTTTGACACTTTTGGGGTTACCAGTGACATTTCTACAGTAATCAGTGCTATACATATGCACTGTTACTGTAAAAATACACTGGCAGTGAAGGGGTTAACTTTTTTTGAAAGGGAGGGGCTATGTTTGTCCCTAGGGGCATGCTTTCTACTGTGATTGGCTGTGGCTTCAGATGCATGAAGAGTGATCAACGGTTCTACATAGTAGAACCGTATGATCATCCTTCATACACAGGGGAGAATGACAGGCAGCTTGTTTACACAAGCCGCCTGACTTTCTCCCTCTCCCCTGCCGATCGCAGAGTGACCGGCAGACATTGGGTCCGCCGGTCACACGCGCGGGGGGGCCCGTGACCACGCGGGAGCGTGCCTCCAGGGGGCGCATGCTCGCTCCCCAGACCCACACAAGATAGTGACGTAGCCCTACGTCACTTTGCCTGTGAGGGGCTGACTGCCGACGTAGATCGGCGTTAGGCAGTCGGCAAGTGGATAAATATATATATAATCTTTTTTTTTTTTTTCCTCATCGCCATGCCACAGCCGAAGGCTCCTTTCACACGGGCTGTCTAATCAGGTCCGCCTGTCTGTTTTTTAGGCAGACCTGATCGGACCCTTCATTCTCCTCTATGGAGCAGTAATCTGCCGCCATCTGATCCTGTCCGCCAAAAGCAGACGGATGGTGTTTCTATTTTCTATCCATCCCGTGGATCGGATCAGATGGCATCGGATGGAAAGAGACAGACAGTCTGTTTTCATCCAATTGCGCTATAGAGGAGAGTGGGGTTCTAGTCGTATTTATGTGTAAATTTAGTATCCGTTTTATTAAATAAAGCTTGGTTGTTAGTTTAAAAAAAAAAAAACTGGCTCCTAACTTTTTTAGCTGGCTCCTAGATTTCAGGAAAATTTGTCAAGCCCTGGCCTAGGGTATAGGAAGATTGGCAAGAACCTAAAACTGAACTGCAGCACAGTGGCCAAGACCATACAGCGGTTTAACAGGACAGGTTTCACTCAGAACAGGCCTCGCCATGGTCAACCAAGGAGGTTGGATGCACGTGCTCAGCGTCTTATCCAGAGTTTGTGTTTGGGAAATAGATGTATGAGTGTTGCCGGCATTGCTGCAGAGGTTGAAGGGGTGGAGGGGTCAGCGTGTCAGTGCTCAGACCATACGCCGCACACTGCATCAAATTGGTCTGCATGGCTGTCGTCCCAGGAGGAAGCCTTTTCTAAAGATAATGCACAAGAAAACCGCAAACAGTTTGCTGAAGACAAGCAGACTAAGGACACGGATTACTTGAACCATGTCCTGTGGTCTGATGAGACCAAGATAAACTTATTTGGTTCAGATGGTGTCAAGTGTGTGTGGCGGCAACCAGGGTAGGAGTACAAAGACACGTGTGTCTTGCCTACAGTCAAGCATGGTGGTGGGAGTGTCATGGCCTGGGGCTGCAAGAGCACTGGGGAGCTACAGTTCATTGAGAGAACTATGAATGCCAACATGTACTGTGACATACTGAAGTAAAGCATGATCCCCTCCCTTCAGAGAGTGATCCATAGGGCAGTATTCCAACATAATAACAACCCCCAAACAGACCTCCAAGACGAGCACTGCCTTGCTAAAGAAGCTGAGGGTAAAGGTGATGGACTAGCCAAGCACGTCTCCAGATCTAAATCCTATTAAGCATTTGTGGGGCATCCTGAAATGAAAGGTGGAGGAGCGCAAGGTTTCTAACATCCACCAGCTCCGTGATGTCATCATGGAGGAGTGGAAGAGGACTCCATTGGCAACCTGTGAAGCTCTTGTGAACTCCATGACCAAGAGGGTTAAGGCAGTGCTGGAAAATAATGGTGGCCACACAAAATATTGACACTTTGGGCCCAATTTTTAAATTGTCACTTAGGGGTGTACTCACTTTTGTTGCCAGCAGTTCAGACATTAATGGCTGTGTGTTGAGTTATTTTGAGGGGACAGCAAATTTACACTGTTATATAAGCTGTACACTCACTACTTTACATTGTAGCAAAGTGTAATTTCTTCAGTGTTGTCACATTAAAAGATATAATAAAATATTTACAAAAATGTGAGGGGTGTACTCACTTTTGTGAGATACTGTATATATATATATATATACAGTATATATATATATTATTATTATTATTTTTCCTGGCCCACCTCATGTCCTCTGGAGCCTACAGGACCACCTCTTTCTAGCTTAATAAAAGACAGCTTCTCCTTTAAAGAGGAAGTAAACCCTCCTCTGCAACTTTTACCTATAGGTAAGCCTATGATAAGGCTTACCTATAGGTACTGTAAATATCTCCTAAACTTGTACCGTTTAGGAGATATTTACCTTACATGCAGCCAGTGACGTCACTGTCGCATGCGCTCTGAAGGAACGGCCGCTGGTGCCGTTTCTTCAGAGCCTCGTGCCGTGACCGTCGGCTCCCGCGGGCGTGCGTGGGAGTGACGTCACTGCGGCTCCGGCCAATCAGATGGCCGGATGCCGCGATCCCGGAAGACGGGCGACTGGACATGTCACCCGTCATACAACTAAGTGGGCGGCACGGCACGGCGGGGGCTCGTTCTAAGGTAAGTATTTCATAATGAGCTAGTATGCGGTGCATACTAGCTCATTATGTGTTTCTCTTTCAGGTTGCAAAAAGAAAAAAAAATTGGATGGGTTTACAACCTCTTTAAATATAGTGTTATTCTTTTTTGGTCATGCCCCAGGCCACCTGTTGATTGCAGTTGGTAAGTACTGTTTGCTGCAAGTATATCCCCCCCTGCCGAACCCACCCATTCAAGTTCAGCCTCTCATGGAGTTGGAAGATGCAGAATGTTGGAAGTAAACCTTCCTAAAAACTGGGTGCCCTTTGTGCAGGGCCATGTTCAAATGGTGCTTAAATAGCATTAATATTGTACAGGTGTGGTAATTTTAAAAGCTCTGCAATGTCGTCATTGCCTCTCCCTTGGGTTTTTTTCCTGTCTTGTATATGCAGCACACCGCACTGCTCCCCTGGCTTTATTTTCAGCCTGAGAGCAGCTGTGGATGATGTCACAGAGGCAGGGAGTTGGGGCAACATGGTATGGTATCTGCTAGGTGCCAAGCAATGGCATAAACAGTCTTGGAAGTTTGTAGAGGAAAGGACTTCTCTCTCTCTGAAGATCTGGCAAGTAAAGATTTGTTGCTGTTGCTACCTGCTGTGCAGTGTGTTTCTGGAGATTGGACAGTCTGACTGGTTTTGTCTTAGATTCTTAAGGCCCATACACACGTACCGATTGTCGGCCGTAAATATTCGGCCAACGTCCGATCAGCCGATTGTCGGCTTGTTAGTATGATGCTTCCGACAACCGACTGCGACTTTTCGGCCGAACAAAATCTGGTGTGCAGGCTATAAAATTTTTGTAGGCCAACAAAGAACGGCCGATTGTTTGTCAGTCAGTACAGATTTCGGCCGACAAAAAGCAGATGAGCAAGACTGTGCATGCTCAGAGAAGAAAAAACACACGGAAAGTTAACCATCACATGACATCACTTCTGCAGTCGGTTGTTGTTGGCCGACAAAATCAGTGTGCAGTCTTTAGCACTTTTCAACCTACACGACAGCACCGGACAAAAGACGGCCGAACGGTCGGCCGACAATACGGGGCTTTACTGTGCCTCCTGTCTGTCTCTGAATGTGCTGTCCTGACTCCTGTGCTATGCTGTGTAGTCCTGTGGGTTTGATAGTCTGACTGGCTTTGTCTCAGAAGGGCTGCCTGAGCTCACCTGCTGCTTCTGAAGTGGATAAAGGCAGATGAGTCTTAAAGAGACAGTGTTTTTTAGTGGGAGGTAATATATGATTTTCTCAATATATTTTGTGCAAATATGAGCTTGCCACACTTGTTAGTGGCCCAGAAGACTAGAAAAGGTAGTAGGGGCAATATGGGACAAGTTTTTAAAAGTGTGCTCAAGGACTGCAAACTATGATGTTTTGCATTATTTTAGGAGCAGAAACCCTGAATGCAAATGCTCCAAAAAATGATAAGACGATTATCTTCTCCTGCCCAGGACAATCCGCATCCCATGGAGTCCTCCACAGGGCAGCTTTTATGCTCCCCAAGCACCCCATTTACATGCATTTATGTCAGCATGGTAGGAAATTCCTCGGTCAGCTCAGGGTGCATTGGATTCCAATGGCCTAGTTCACACCAGTGCAGCTCATTCTAGTGCAATCAACAAAGTAGAATGTTACATTGTTTCTGTATGAAACACATCTGGAAAGTGGCAAAAGGCATTGAAAATGCATTGGAATGCATCAAAAACACTCATGCAGAAACAAATCTTGAACTCAGAAATTGTGGTGATCTGGCGATCAGGCTTGTAAAGAATCTATACAGTGATAGGTTTTGCTTGTCAACCAGAAACCGCGTTAATTTAGATATATAAACTGTTTAGAAATGGCAATAAATTCAAGACTGGAAACTGCAAGATTTGGCACAGTTTCTGGAGGCACTGAACCTGGCAGCTGACAGTTGGTGGGTTCTTTGACAGACCTAGTATGGTACAAGCGCTGACACACTCAGTCACAGCCATAAGAGCATTGCCGTTACTCCACTGGAGGGAAAATGGAACTTCCACACAAGCCTTCAATATTTCCTATAATAGGAGGTTATTATTTGGTTACATATAGTTACATAGTTTGTGAGGTTGAAAAAAGACATCAGTCCATCCAGTTCAACCTATGATATGTGTGTGTGTGTTAGTACATTGTATACCCCTGTATGTTGTGGTCTTTAAGGTGCCCATCTAAAAGTTTTTTGACTATCGATGCTCCCTGCTGATACGACTGCTTGTGGAAGAGAATTCCACACCCTTTCTGCTCTGACAGTGAAGAACCCCTTTCCGTATTTTAAGGTTAAACCATTTTTCCTCTAGTTTTAGTGAGTGGCCACGTGTCTTATTGTATTCCCTTTCCCTAAAAAGTTTGTTACTTATGCTAGGGTCGCCAGTACAGTATTTGTACATTGATATCATATCCCCCCTCAACGTCTCTTCTCCAGAGAGAATAAGTTCAATGCTTGTAGTCTTTCCTCATAGCCGATGCCCTCCATTCCCCTAATTATTTTTGTTGCCCTTCTCTGGACTCTCTCCAGTTCCAGCACATCCTTCCTGAGGACCGGTGCCCAGAACTGGACAGCATACTCCAGATGTGGCCGGACCAGAGTCTTGTAGAGTGGGTGAATAATCTCTTTATTTCTTGAGTGAATTCCCTTTTTTATACATGCCAGTTTTCTGTTGGCTTTGCTTGCAGCGGCTTGGCATTGCATGCCACTGCCAAGCCTGTTGTCCACTAGGACCCCCAGGTCCTTTTCCATCTTAGATTCACCCAGAGGTTTCCCCCCTAGTGAGTAAAAAATGGTTAAATGCTGAACAACGCAATTAAGTGAATGACAGGAGGAAAAGTCTGGACCATGGTCACAGAGGAGGAGGCAGCCATATTTCACTCAAGCCTATTGAATTTTAGAAGGGTGCAGGAGGCCAAATCTTATAGGACAAGCTGCAAATTTAACAGATCACAGTGGAGGTGCCTCAAAGTTACTTTTTACATGAAATCAAGTCCAGAGCAAGTTGCTGGGATGTCTGGAAAGTCTTTTGAAGGTGCGCGCAAATAGTCTATTCCAGTTGGGGCTAGGAGACCTGAATGAAGTTGATTATTGTAGCCTCCCCTTTTAGGTTTTGTACAAAGACTAGTTTCTCCAGAAGACAGTTAGGTGGGAGTACAATGGAGAATTCCAAAGTTGACACAGAATCCATTTCATTCATGATCAACAGATCTCAGAAGAGAAAATGTTTGCAAGATTACATTTAAGAATTTATACTGCTACAAGGCCATCGTGCCAGTGATGCCAGAAACATAGAATCATCTGGGGGGCTTTTCTCCCCAGTTCTTCTAGTACCCAAGGCAGGAGCCTTCTGGCCGGTTTCAGATTGAAGGAATCAAATGTGTACATACACACCAAGAGGTTCAAGTTGGAGTCAATGTAGACAGTCACAGGGATAGTTCAGCTGGAGGACCAGTTAGTGTCAATCGACCTGCTGACTCATACTTCCATGTATCGATCAATGCCAATATCCTGGACATTTTACAGTCAGCACTAGAGGTTGGTCTGGAATACAACTCCAAGGTACAGATCTCAACCTTCTCTTTCATAGGCTGCAGATGGGTGGAAAAGTCAGTGACCAGATGCTTCTTGCAGGCAAAAATCTATATATGACCTCAAAGGAAATCATTGTTCCCTCTGTGGGACTTAGGCTTAAATCTGAAAGCACTGGTGCCAGCGCCCTTTGCTCCAATGGTTTCATTCCAATTGAAGTTCCTCACAGTAAAACTAGTTATTCTGACAGCATCTACTTTAGACAGAAGGATGTTGAAGATTGCAACACTTTCCTACAAGGGCCCTTTTGTGTCTGTCTTTTTTACCAGAAATAGTGATACTACGTCTGTCTCCAAAGTTCAGTTTTAAAGTGGTATCCAGTTTCCAGCAAAACTGGAAAGTTGGCCCTTTTGAGTTTTCGCATGGGAGTCACTGGGTGCACAGCAGAAAGACTTCAGTTCTATACGCATGGTCAAGTTACTAACAGTGTACTTGGTCAAAGAGAAAAGTGGACAATCTTTTCATTTAGCCATCAGGTCCTCAAGAGTCACCCACTGTTGGATTGCCAGGGTGATTAGAATGGCATGCAGGAAGTAGGCCTTTCTGCTCTGTAACAGTTGCAAGCTTATTTGACTAGAGGGGCGGCAGCCTTTAGGGCAGTTGTGCCAGGATTGCTTGGAAGATCTATGTAAGATGGTTAGCTTGAACTTCGTGTGTGTTCTTTATTCAAACTTACAAACTAGATGTGTGGTCAGCAAGTTTGGGACAAACGAGATTATTTCTTTTTGGCTTTAGCAGCTTTTCTTGGTGGTCAGTGTCTCTCTTTATGTGTTCTCTCCCACCTAATATTCATTCAGCTGCAGCACTGATCAGTGTAAAATATAATGTAATAAATACTAAAACGAGAAATGTCCAGCACAAAACACATTCAGCAGCGCTCAATATGTCTTTAACATATCATGATCATATAGTCCTCATATGAGAGTGTTATACCGCCAAAACAGTCTCTATTCAAGGTAAGAACCAGCTATTCCTCAAATATTCGGTGTTCCCGGTGCTCAGAAATAATTAATCCGGCATTAACCTTCACCACACCATCAGTGACCCCTTAAGAGTGGACACTCAGCAGAAATAACATGGTAATACGCCTGTAAGCATTGGTTGCTTGAACCCTTGACTCTCCGGACCACCTCCGCTCTCACCAGAAGAACTCCGCTTTCCAGTCTCAGTCAGGGATCATCTCATACCCAAAAAAAACATTGGAAAGATAGGAGGCACAATAGTGTGACTGGAAAGCGGAGTTCTTCTGGTGAGAGCGGAGGTGGTCCGGAGAGTCAAGGGTTCAAGCAACCAATGCTTACAGGCATATTACCATGTTATTTCTGGTGAGTGCCCAATCTTAAGGGGTCACTGATGGTGTGGTGAAGGTTAATGCCGGATTAATTATCTCTGAGCACCGGGAACACCGAATATTTGAGGAATAGCTGGTTCTTACCTTGAATAGAGACTGTTTTGGTGGTATAACACTCTCATATGAGGATTATATGCTCATGATATGTTGAAGACATATTGAGCGCTGCTGAATGTGATTTGTGCTGGACATTTCTCGTTTTAGTATTTATTACATTATATTTTAGACTGTTTCTCTTTTACAGTAGATGTGATCAGCAATATTTTATGATATTTTATACCGAGTTTATTTATGGTCATGTGGTTTCTACCCTCAGAATTTTAAGCGCTGGGCGAGTGTTTGATAATCCCCCTGTGTTTTTCAACCACTTTTTATTACTGATCAGTGTATTCAGACAGAGGAGGAGTCACACTGCCAGAATGCAATAGCACAGTGGGGAGGATTTCCCCATCCATTTCCTTGTGTGGATGGGGGAATTCATTCATATTTTTTTTTCATTTTTGATCAGTCCACTGATCAAAAAAAAAATCCATGTACTGTATATCCAGCCTAATACAGCCACTAGGGAAAGACAATTTGAACTAGGTTTAATTTGTGGCCCAATTGTGTAGCACTTCTTAAATTCAGTAAGCTGCAAACTTCAATTCAAACCTCACTGAAGTGAACAGAGGTGTATCTTGAAAATCAATTCAAATAATTTTTAAGGCCAATCAGTGAGGAATTGTCAAATAATAGGCAGAAAGAACTAGACACTGCCACTGAGGTAGTACTATTTATTTATATATATATATATATATATATATATATATATATATATATATATATATATATATATATACATACATATTTTTTTTATAAAGCACTCTAATAGGCCCAAATTTAGTGGTGAAAGCAGAAGCCACGACAGATCTGAGTGGAAAAAAATAGATAATAAAAACATAAATCAATTAGCCAGTAACAAAACATTTTTTTAGTATAGCTTATGATCTTCTGTATAGTCTTAAAAGTTTAATAAAATGTCAAATCCCAAAAAACTTTAAAACCACAACTCCTCATTCCATATATGATACCGTTTTTTACAAAGAAAAAAAAATTAATATACTCTTATTTAAAAAAAATGATTAATAGCATGCAGCTTTTCAGGCCGAAAATCCACAATAAAGTGGCCACATTTTCAACAGGAGAAACACCAAGCAGAGTGTCTTTTTTTTCTACCAAAAAAGAAAGCAAAACAGTGTACTGACTCTGTGCACATTAAAAAAGGAAATTCAGAGCATGTTTACTCTACAGAAAACTTTATGCAGGATTGCCTCTGCAGATAATGGCAATCTAGACTGCAGATATGGTAGTGAAATGGAGGTCAGCAGCAGTTACAGGAGATGGTAATGCTAGCATACCAGCAATGGTAAAAAGAGCTGGCATAAACTCAGGAGAAGCAGTGCTCCAGGCACAGCCAGCTGACACAGCACTTGCTTATTTGGAGGATCAATATGGTAAGATTGCTCAAGCTGTAACTGCCCTGCTATCCCCCACCACTACAGCAGTGGTAGATAGAGCCATGTCTTTGGGTAAAGATCAGCTTAGAAATAAGCTGAGGAACCATGCAAATAGACTTACAGAAGCAGAACAGTGTCTGTCAGACCTTGAAGATGAGGAACAGAGCACTAGGGGGCTGCACACCAGGCCTCCCAAACACAACAGAATTTTATAACTCCAGTTCTCTAATGGATTTGTGCACCACGCAATTCCCTTAAGCTCTGGGGATCACGTACCATGTACAGTGGAAAGTGTGAACCGCCTGGGGGCCGCACTGAATGAAAGACAGCCCATAATTGTCCGTTATTACAATTAATTTGACTGGGTGGCCATTCTGAAATCATTCTGAATTCCCAATCATTACAATTAGACAGCCATTTTCTGCTATTATTCACGGATTACTCACAAGAAGTATCTCGCAAGCAGAAGGCATTTCAACCCATTTGCTCAGCTTTACACCTAAAGGGCATACAATTTACATTGGCATACCCTGCCATACTTCACCTTACTGACCAGGCAGGGGAGTCTAATTCCTTTTCCCACCTTGAGGAAGTGGCAATCTACAGTACAGTGGCGGCTGGTGCATTGGAGGCACAGGGGCGCCGCCCCCCCCTATCCATGTGTCCGGCCCCCTAATCTGCACGCGGGGCGCCGGACACATGGAGTTCAATGTAATTTTTTTTAATCACCTGATTAGAGCCAGAGGCTCTAATAGGCTTCAGAAGAGGGTGGACCCGGGGCGCAGAGCAGTGCGCCCCGAGCCCACCCATTGTGTGACAATAGCGAATTAAAATTAAAATTCGCTATTGTCACACGGATCCTCCTCCTGGCCAATCAGGAAGCGGGTCTGAGATCCGATTTCTGATTGGCCCAAGGCAAACGCATGCCATTGGCCGAGGAGGAGGCTGGAGGACTCGAGGAGACGCCGGGGGACTGAGGAGAAGCCGCCACTGCAGATAAGTCTCTCTGCATTGAAGGGGACACGGCACGCTGGTCACTGCATTGATGGGGGGCACGCTGGTCACTATATTGATGGGGGGCACTCTGGTCACTGCATTGATGGGGGGCACGCTGGTCACTGCATTGATGGGGGGCATGCTGGTCACTGTATTGATGGGGGGCATGCTGGTCACTGCATTGATGGGGGCATGCTGGTCACTGCATTGATGGGGGCATGCTGGTCACTGTATTGATGGGGGGCATGCTGCTCACTGCATTGATGGGGGGCACGCTGGTCACTGCATTGATAGGGGGCATGCTGGTCACTGCATTGAATGGGGGCATGCTGTGGTAACTCTGCATTGAATGGGGGCATGCTGTAGTAACTCTGCATTGAATGGGGGCACGCTGTAGTAACTCTGCATTGAATGGGGGCATGCTGTAGTAACTCTGCATTGAATGGGGGCACGCTGTAATAACTCTGCATTGAATGGGGCACGCTTTAGTAACTCTGCATTGAATGGGGCACGCTTTAGTAACTCTGCATTGAATGGGGGCACGCTGTGGTAACTCTGCATTGAATGGGGGCACGCTGTGGTAACTCTGCATTGAATGGGGGCACCCTGTGGTAACTCTGCATTGATGGGGCACACTGTGGTAACTCTGCATTGAATGGGGGCACGCTGTGTTAAGTCTGCATTGAAAGGGGGCACGCGGTGGTAACTCTGCATTAAAAAGGGGGCACACTATACTTTAATTACTGAAGGGCCCCATTTCACACTTTTGTGACCTCTTCATGCAATTTTTTGCCGCAAAGCAATGCCTATTAGATTTTTTCTGTTTGCGCCACCCAAAAAATTTTGAGCACCAGCCGCCACTGCTACAGTACCTACAAACATACTTACATATCTGACAGGAGGCACCCTTAACGGCAGCTTCTCCGCACCCGGTTTGCCCTAGGGACCAGTGCAGCCATGGAAGGATCTGCCAAATACTCTAACAAGTCTGGGCCCCCCAAAGCTCAACAACATAGATAATAAGGAGCTATTGGAGCCTGTTTCATTCACCTGCATCAAACTTTCTGCTCCTCAGTAAGGATGATCGAACTTTTGAAAAGTTCGGTTCGACCAGAACACCCGAATTTTCCAAAAGTTCGGTTCGGATTTCAGAACCCCATTGAAATCAATGGGACCCAAACTTCGGTAATCAAAAAACACCATTTTGAAGCCCTAAAACCCAATAAATGCCCCTAAAAAGTGCCTAGGGTTCTGGGTCATGCCCCATTAACTATTAATCACACAAAAAAAGTTCTTAAAAATTGTAATTTTTGATAAAAAAGCCAATTATTGAAAAAAAAAAAAAAAAAAAGAGAGATTTTTTTATTTTTACTTTGGATTTAGTATCTGGGGGGTCTAAAAAGTGTACATGTGAAGTTTCAGCTCTGTAGCATGTCCAGAACCATGAAAAAAAAAGATAATTTTTCAGTAGAACAGGGATGTGGGTCGGGACCCTCCTTTAACTTTAACACCTATATGATCTTTTTTTCTGGTTCTGGACATGCTACAGAGCTGAAACTTCACAGGTACACCTTTTAGACCCCCCAGACACAAAATCACACAAAAAAAGTTCTTAAAAATTGTCATTTTTGATAAAAAAAAAGCCAATTATTGAAAAATTAAAAAAAAAAAAAAGAGATTTTTTTATTTTTTTGGATTTCGTATCTGGGGGGGTCTAAAAGGTGTGCATGTGAAGTTTCAGCTCTGTAGCATGTCCAGAACCATAAAAAAAAAGATTGTTTGTATTAGAAAACCTTCTGACAGGGGGTTTGCTTCGCTCCTGTAACACCTTGCCGGTTTAATAGAAGGCATTTTTTTGGGATCTTTGCAGTCAGGAAAAACATCTGAACTTGTGTATAGTGGTACTGTGCACAAGTTCAGATGTTTTGCCTGCCTCCAAAACCCCCAAAAAATGCCAGCAAAAACACACCTGGGCATTTTTTTTGTTGACGCTAGCGTTTTTTTGGCATTTTTTTGGGTTCTTTTGAGGCAGGCAAAACATCTGAACATGTGTATAGGGGGTATATATAGACATATATGTCTGAATATATACCCCTAGACATATATAGGTGTGATAGTAGCAGAAATATATTACTGTAAATGATTTCATTAGTGCAAGCATTTATTTCTGCTACTATCACACCTATATATGTCTAGGGGTATATATTCAGACATATATGTCTATATATACCCCCTATACACATGTTCAGATGTCATGTCTGACATCAAACATGTCCTCAAAAAAGCACTGGCAGTGGCAGCCCCTGCAGCATAAAAAATGCTTGGCTGGTGAGAAGCCATATTCCAGTTACGAAGCTATTCAGAGAAATGATCATTTCTCTATAGCGGTCACCCTGCTATGGAAGGGTTTTGTCACCCTGCCATAGCAGTCACTGCCAGTTAACCCTACACTACACTACGGTCCCCTTACACTTAACACTTTCCCTACAGAAACTCAATTTTTGAAGCTAACTTAAGTGTAAAGGAGCACTCTAACTACACTAGATATCCCTTTCCTCACACTAAAAATAGCTAAATGACACTTTTAAAGTAAAATTAACAGAACTGCTTCCATTCTCTTCCATGTCCAGTATAACAATGCTAGGAATATAGCGGGGGAGATCTTATATACTGGGGGGCGTATTCACTAATGATTGGTCTAGGGACCCCCTAGTCACTCCAATCACATTCCTAGCATTCTCCTGCCCCCTCAATTGGCTTTTGCTAATGGTTCTGGTCCAATCACGGGCTTTTAAAGCCCATTTCCTGAAGCATTGCATTTTGGGCGGTTCTGGTTGCCGAATTCCGAACTTTTTGGGCAAAAAGTTCTAAATTCGGCCGAACCTCGAACAACCAATGTTCGGGTTGAACCGATGGTGGACCCGAACCGTTCGATCATCCCTACTCCTCAACTTCAACGGTGTAATGATTGCTATTTTGTGAAGTTGTAAGTTACCTTATGTAACTGCATGATTATTTGTTGTGTAATAGGCAGCCTTCAAGGGGACATGTATATAGTGCTATGATGAGTTGGCCACATGGTCACTTTCATACTCCCCTGAGGATGCTCTAGGGCTTGAAAAATCATCAACAGAGTCCCAAGGCCAAGACTTTTTACATTTTCCTCGGAACACTGTCTGCAAGATTATGGGATACATGTGGAATGGGAACTACAGGCTTTTCACTATTTGGATTTATTTCTGTACCTGTTTTTGCCCATGTTGGGCTTGTTTCTTTTTCGATCTCTCTACCCGGGAATCAGACCCGCTTTCTCTCTAACCTCCCCCATTGACACTACTAGTTTTTTTTGTACATTTCTGGTCCTATGTATTTAGTAGCAATACAACCACATATATTGTAAGACCCTCATGGACCCTCATAGAATGCTAAAGGGCTCCAGTCACCTAATAAATAAATGGCAATCCTACGTCACCCTAAATGACTTAAAAAGGATGTTTCCCTATTGCAAAAAACCCACTGAGGATTTTAAGCGCATACGAAAACTATGGGTAGGCCAGGTTCAGGGCTCTGCACTGGTAAAAGGAAAAGTGGGTGTGCTGATTTCCATCCATGAAAACTTGCCCTGTGAGGTTCTGTCAGATGAAGGAGATGATAAAGGGGCAACTCCTGAGATCCTGAGATCTGTGGATCTCATCAAGGAATATAATTCTAGCTAATATTTATGCCCCTAACTCCCCCCACCAATTTTAGTTTTCCAAATTTTGATTTCCATCTCTCTATTTCCATCTCCCTCTTCTAGTGATTGGAGACTCTAACATTGGCATGAACCTGCAGGAGGACAGACACCCCCCCCCCCCCGGTACCCCACTTTCCCATTTTTCAGATATTTTACAACTGGTGGATATATTGCGTTTAGCACATCCAAAGGGCAGATAATATACATTTTTCTTGCTTCTCCAGCATATTTTGACCAGAATAGATTATTTCCTCTGTAACTCCATCCTGTTAAAACAAACATCCAAGTCACATATACACAAGATTACAATCTCTGATCATGGTTTGATCTCTGTCTGCCTACTAGACTTTGCCCTTCTAAGCTCCACAAGAATGTGCCCTTTTCCGTCCTACCTTCCATATAATCAAGATCTCCAGAGGATTTTACAAGATACCTGGGCAGACTATGAGTCCAGTAACTTAGAACATAGGGACAACCCCAAGTTATTCTGGGAAGCAGGTAAAGCTGTTCTGTATGGCAGAATTATTGACTTTGCAACCAAATATAAAAATAATGTTAACAAACAATACCACAAGGCAAGTAATCGCTTGCACATTGCTAAAGAGCAAGAGTTATCCAAAGCTTGCACAACCATAATAGCAAAGATGAAGGGTGATTTTCATAATATTAGGGAAAGACTGGATGCGATAAAATCCAAGATGGATGGCATGGTGAAAAGGGTTACCCAGAACCAAGCTAATGCAAAAATAGATGATCTGGAGAACAGATCCAGATGGTACAATTTTAGGATACGTGGACTGCCAGAATTAGTTACCAATCTGGAGGACACAGTTCATGTCTTGCTGCGGGACTTTTGGCTGGATGGTTGAGTCCATTGGAGTTGATGGAAAGGATCTTCAGACCCATGAGAAAGGGATTAGAGGAGATGGAATCATCAGATGGTATGTCTTGAGTTCGGAGAGTGGGCTAAGGAGTATGGGGTGTGCCAAAGTGAAGAATGAGGAGATCATAAACTGGCGATTGAAAAGCAAGAGGCAGAAAAGTTTGGTTTTGCTGGGATACACTGGGCAATGGGAACAAGAAATTTGCATGTTGCTTTGAAAATCAATGATGTAGAGAATTGAGCGCTGCTTAGTGCTAACAACTAGCTCCAACGGGAGCAACCAAAGGGCCCACTGCTGGGCATAAAAAAGAGAATTCCTCGGAAGGGATTCAGGCAGGAAAACCTGCAACATTTACCAGGGTAAGGTACGGTGGCATGTACCAAGGCACCGGACCAGGGAAGTCTGTTGAGCATGAAAAAATCATAAGTGGGCTTTCAGGGCTTGCTGCGGTGGTTTGTAGGGGGTCTAGCCCATCCCAGCGAGGCGTTCGCTTTCTGAGGTGGTGCGTTCACTGGGTGATGAGGTGGTGCGTTCACTGGGTGATGAGGGGGAATGATATTCCAGGTACGCAAAAGTTCCAATCCGGTTTCCAAGGTGTGTACGGTTTTGGTGGAGCCCTCTTTGGTAATTATCAAGCTCGCTGGATACTTCCATTTATAAGGTATGTCATGATTGCGAAAGGCCTTGGTGACGGATAGTAGGTTGTTGCGGCGCTGCATCGTGTAGCGGGAGAAGTCTGGGAATACTTGAAGGTTCCTCGCTTGGTCAGGCAATTGATCTTTCTGCTTAAATGCATGGAGAATATCTTCTTTTGCTTGGTAGTAGTGCATTTTAAGCAGCACATCTCTTGGCACGTCTGCAGGAAGATGTGATGGTTTAGGAATGTGGTGTATACGGTCTATTGTGACATCCGTGGGAGAGAAGCCTGAAACTGCAGCTAGGAACAAGTCTCTCGCAAAGTGCGGGAGTTGGTTCGGAGAAACTGTTTCAGGAATGCCACAAATTTTTAGATTGCTCCGGCGTGACCGGTCTTCAAGGTCTGCCAATTTGGACTTAATCCAGGAGATATCATCTGCCTGAGTTGAGTGGGCGTCCACCATTGTATTAAATGAAGTAGCAAAATCTGTCATTTGGTCTTCCAAGTCCCAATTTGCCTTTACCATCTATATTATTGGGATCGGGGTGTGTGTCTCCCAGCTGGTCATTTTTTAGTTTGCACCCTATGGCTTTAACAAAGCCATTCGTTTTTCAATACCAGTCATGGCTGGGAGCAGGTTGGGGGAGGATTGGGCCACCTCCAAGCTCACCTGTTTCCCATCCATCCATTAGCATTCATGTACTCCCATGTTGGAGATACTCAGTAGACACTCAGTTTGAGTAGTGCTAGGTAGTGTTAGGACTGCAGAATACACAGGGTGCCTTGGAGTGGCCTGCAGCTTATACATGCGTTTGCAAATGTGTGTTAACTAAATCCCTGTTTTTAACCTATTATGTTATACAGGTATATTTGGTTTGTCAGCAGACTGGTGGGTAAGTATAGCAAACTAAGGGCCGGCTGGTTTCTACACACACACCTTCTTTAATTCCCTTTTTCTTTTCACTTCTCGTGAGCTTATCCCTTCTTGCCAGAGGGCAACAACCCCATTGTATATTACGGGAACGTGGATTTTCAGGAGGTCATTGACCTACATTATGTAATGTGAATTCCTTCTGTTTACCTGCTATATGTTTATCGACACACGATTACTCAGTGTGTTGAACTACTAATCTTGTTATCTTCTCTCTTTATCTTTCTGTCTTTTTACTTCGGTGCACTCCTCCCCTTAGATCCAGAGGTTCCCCCTTTTGCGTGCTGGAATCTTGAATGAAAGGATGAAATATGACAACAGGCAAGTACAGTCTAGTCTATCGAACCATTATGCTAAGTACCCAGTGAGCCAAATTTACAGTTTTAACACATAATGTACTGGGCTTTAATTTCCCAATGAAACGGGTATTGGCTTTCCAACAATATCATAAATGGGGAACGGTTATAGTACTCCTACAGGAAACACAGTTTTCCCGCACCTCGGCACCTATTTATCTAATGGTCCACAGAAAAAAGGGGGAGTTGCGATTTGCATCGCCAAATGCGTCCCCTTTACCCCAGACATGGTAATTAAGAAAAAGAAGGGAGATACATAATGGTGGTCGGAAAAATGAATGAACAAGCCATCACTTTAGTCTCCTACTATGCCCCTATTGTGGGACAAGTCAACTTTTTTGACTCTATACATTGATCCCACATGTAAAAAGTCAGGTTTTAATTGGTGGAGACAGTAATGTACCCTTGGATCAGGCCCTAGACTGGTCTAACTCAAATAAACCAGTATTGAAACATATCCCTAAACAGGGCTGTAAATTGGCCCGGTTATTACTTTAATGACGTTATTGACACCTGGAGATTTTCATCCAATTACTAGAGACTACACACATTATTCTCAGGTACATAAAACCTATTCTCGAATAGGACATGTGTTTACTCTGTCTTCACAGCTACCCTCAATCAAATTAGCTAAGATACTGACCGCATTGTGGTCTGACCATTCACCAGTGCAAATTTCTTTATCCGATTTATCTGATTTAGGGACCAAACTGAAACCCACCACGTGGCGTCTCAATGCATCTCAATCCTTCCTCAGTGACCCCACTGTTTATACCAAGGTAGAAATGGTCATATGCCAATATTTTACAGAAAATTGAGCTGCAGACACTTCTCCAAGCATCAGTTGGGCAGCGCACAAAGCAACGATTCATGGCAAGTTGATTCAACTTTCTTCTAGGACCATTCGCATACACACACAAGCAATACAACAACAAGAACATGACCTGCAGGCAACACTGCAAGAACAAAAGAATAACCCCCAGATAGGCCTAAGATATATAATCAACGCAGCATGCACGACACTGAATCTTGCCTTGCCGAGAAGTACCTTCATTAGTCTAGACGCCGATTCTACACAATGGGAGACAAACCATCCACCTTGTTAGCTAGGAAACTTACCCCTCATCCTTACAACCCAACTCCACGAAAGCTACGCCTACGTGATGGCATAATGACCCAAAACCATAACTTTATAGTCCAAGAATTTTGTGATTTCTATTCTAAATTGTATGCATCACCGAATGCTTTTGCTACAGCTTAGGCTGATAAATTCTTCAAAAGATATCCCACTGCCTAAGGTAGCAAAGGATCACATAGAGCTGATGGAGGGAGACTTCACTGAGGGGGGAAGCTATAAAGGGTACACATCCTTCAAAGGCACCTGTTCCTGATGGATTTTTTGGTCATTATTATATTAAGTACACTGAATTGCTAGTGCCTCACCTGTGCTCATTTTTTTAATGATTTAAAAAAAGGCTCTGCTTTGGCTGCACATGAAAATGAGGCCCTTATCCACATCTCTAAACCTGGGAAGGACCATGGATACTGCATTAATTACTGTCCAATCTCACTCATTAATGTGGATCTCAAGATAAATATTAAATTCTTAGCAAACCTTATGAATACTTTGCTATCCAGATATATCAATTCAGACCAGGTGGGGTTTGTGCCCAACAGACAGGCTTCTGATCTGACTCGATGACTTAATATCAGTGTTACAATCTAAATGGGATAATTGCAGGCCCAGGAAGGGTACACTGTTGTAATTAGACCTTTGTAAGGCTTTTGACTCCTTGTCATGGGACTATTTATTCTATGTACTTAAAAGCTACAGATTCAGCCCAATGTTCTTGGGTGGTATTGCAGACCCTTTATAGTGCACTCACTGCTAGAGTTGAGCAAACACCCGGATGAAAAAAAAGTCAGGGTTCGTGACCCGGACTTAACCCGAACTTGACTTGACCCGACTTAACCCGAACCCCATTGAAGTCAATGGTGACCCGAAATTTTGAGCACTAAAATGGCTCAAAAAAAAAACATGGAAAGGGCTAGAGGGCTGCAAATGGCAGCAAAAGCTTTTTAGGAGCATGGCAAGTGCTCTGCAAACAAATATGGATAGGGCAATAACTTAAAATAACATAAAAAACATAAAAATAAAAAATAATCATCTTGATCTAGGAGGACAAGGCCCATATGGAGTAGGAGGTTGAGGTGGCGGTGTAGGTGGAAGCAGCGGTGGGGGAGGACGAGGTAGCCAACACTGGTTTTTGTTTTTAATTTTATTTCTTTTTAAATTAGGGTACACCCCAAAAGAGTGAGAAAGATCAAAAATACAACAATGGCTGGGTAAGGCTGGTATACATGTCTATACTGCACAAGGTACGGACAAGTCCTGTGGGATCCATGCCTGGTTCATTTTAATGAATGTGAGCTTGTCCACATTGGCTCTGGACAGGCAGCTGCGTTTGTCTGTGATAACGCCCCCAGCCATGCTAAATACACGTTCAGATAATACACTGGCTGCAGGGCAGGCCAGCACCTCAAAGGCGTAAAGGGCAATCTCAGGCCATGTGCCCAATTTGGAGACCCAGAAGTTGAAGGGGGCAGACCCGTCATTCAGTACGTCTATGCGTGTGCACACTGCTCCACCATGTTGGTGAAATGCTGCCTCATGCTAAGACGTTCCATATCAGCTGGTGGTGCTGCTGCTTGTTTTGGCGTACCGACAAAACTTTTCCACATTTCGGCCATGCTAACCCTGCCTTCTGAGGTGCTGGCGGTGCCCTCGCTGCGTTGGTGACCTCTTCCTCCTCCTCTGCCTTGGCCTTGTGCTTCCACTGTGCCCCTGCTGTCAGGTGGGAATGCCAGCAGCAGCACGTCTACCAGCGTGCGCTTGTACTCGCGCATCTTCCGATCACGCTGCAGTGAGGGAATTAAGGATGGTACGTTGTCCTTGTAACGGGGATCCAGCAGCGTGGCCACCCAGTAATCAGCACAAGTTACAATGTGCGCAACTCTGCGGTCGTTGTGGAGACACTGCAGCATGTAATTGCTCATGTGTGCCATGCTTCCCAGAGGCAATGAAAAGCTGTCCTCTGTGGGAGGTGTATTATCTGTGTCCTCTGTATCCCCCCAGCCACGCACCAGTGATGGCCATGAGCTGGCCTGGGTGCCACCCTGCTGTGAACATGGTTCCATCTCCTCCTCCATTGCCTCCTCCTCATCTTCGTCATCCTCCAGAACTGTACCCCTGCTGGACAATTGTATACCTGACGTTTGCGGGTGCAGGAACCCACCCTCGGAGCCAATTGTGAATGACTGCCCTGAAAGCCTTGGAAATGATACCTCTTCCTCCTCTCTTTCCTTTCCTTTTTAAGGAGGCGTAGAGGTGGGATAGTTAAGCTGAGAACGGTGTCATCGGCACTGGCCATGTTGGTGGAGTACTCGAAACAGTGCAACAAGGCACACAGGTCTCGCATGGAGGCCCAGTTATTGGTGGTGAAGTGGTGCTTTTCCGCAGAGCGGCTCACGCGTGCGTGCTGCAGCTGAAACTCCACTATGGCCTGCTGCTGCTCACACAGTCTGGCCAGCATGTGCAAGGTGGAGTTCCACCTTGTGGGCACGTCACATATGAGGCGGTGAGCGGGAAGGCCGAAGTTACGCTGCAGCGCTGACAGGCGAGCAGCAGCAGGGTGAGAACGCTGAAAGTGCGCACAGACAGCCCACACTTTCTGCAGCAGCTTTGACATATCGGGGTAATTTTTAAGGAACCTCTGCACCACCAAATTCATTACATGCGCCAGGCAAGGGATGTGTGTCAAACCAGCTAGGCCCAGAGCTGCTACGAGATTTCGCCTGTTATCGCACACCACCAGGCCAGGCTTGAGGCTCACTAGCACCAACCACTCATCGGTCTGCTGTTAAATGCCCCTCCACAACTCCTGGGCAGTGTGAGGTTTTCCCCCAAACAGGCAAGTTTTAAAACTGCCTGCTGTCGTTTACCCCTGGCTGTGCTGAAGTTGGTGGTGAAGGTGTTACGCTGACCGGATGAGGAGGCGGTAGAGGATGAGGAAGCGGAGTAGGAGGAGTTAGGAGCAGGCGGCAAACTGAAGCGCCCTGCAATCCTCGGTGGTGGCAGGACATGCGCCAAACTATCCGCCTCAGGCCCAGCCGTCACTGCATTTACCCAGTGTTCTGTTAGGGAAATATAACGTCCCTGACCGTGCTTACTGGTCCACGTATCTGTAGTTAGGTGGACCTTGCCACAGATGGCGTTGCACATCGCACACCTGATTTTATCACCCACTTAGTTGTGCAGGGAAAGGGATGGCTTGCCTGGAAATGTAGTGGCGGCTGAGCACGACGTACTGTGAGACAGCCACCACCATAATGCGTCTCCACCAGATGGAATGACAGCATTTCAAAGGCCAGGAATTTGGAAATGCTGGCATTCTGGGCCAGGGATCGGGGGTGGGTAGGGGGGTACTTCCTCTTCCGCTTCAGTGTTTGGGAGATAGAAAGCTGAATGCTTCCACGGGACATTGTGGAGATGGTTGGTGACCCAGGTTGTCGTGTTGCTGGCAGATCCTCTGTTTGCAGGGTGGCAGGTGCCGGTCTCACTACAGAGGTGGATGAAGAGGCAGAGACTGCAGCAGAAGAGGAAGAAGGAGGAGCCAGAGACCTTTCTTGGTTTTTGAGGTGTCTACTCCACATCAGCTCGTGCTTTGCACTTAGATGCCTGGTCATGCAGGTTGTGCTCAGGTTGAGAAGGTTTATGCCTCGCTTCAGACTCTGATTGCACATCGTGCAAACCACTCGTGTCCTGTCATCATCACATTGTCTCAAGAACGGACACACTAGGGAACTCCTTTGAGCTGGCTTTGGTGTGCTCGGTCCCTTGCTGCATTGGGCAGTAGCAGGCATAGTGTCTAGGGCATGGCCGCTTCACTTTTGCACCCTGCTCCCTCTTCTGCTGTGCTGGTGGCTCTGTGCGACCACCCTCCTCCAAACAACTCAGGTCACCTGCATGACGTTCATTCCATGTGGGGTCGAGGACCTTATCATCCTCCACATTATCTTCCACCCAGTCTTCACCCCTGGAATGCTGCAGCAGTTGGCACCTGTGTTTCGTCATCATCCGAGACGTGCTGTGAAGGTCCTCCCATGTACTCATCTAGAGACATAAGTGGTTGGGCATCGGTGCACTCAATCTCTTCCACTTCTGGGGCAGGGCTAGGTGGATGGCCCTGGGAAACCATGCTAACAGAGTCATCAAAAAGAAGAAGAGACTGCTGCATGACTTGGGGCTCAGACTGCTTGGCTGATTTGCAAGGGGATGAGATGAAAGATTGATGGACATCGGCTGCAGGTGACCTTTCAGCAGTAGTCTGGGTGGGAGACAATGTGAAGGAACTGGAGGCACTGTCAGCAGCACAATCTACTATTGCCTGTACTTGTTCTGGCCTCAACATTTCTAGAGGCGCATTAGGCCCTGCCAAATACTGCTGCCGGTTCTGTCGCCTACTCACACCTGAGGAAGGTTTTTCACTTGTGCGTGTAGCTGGCACAGATCGACCATGTCCTCTCCTTGCAACAGGAGCTCCCCCAGCAGCACCACGACCCAGGCCACGTCCCTTATTTGACCTCATCCTCATATTTCTCTAATTTTGGATCTTCCCCTATATGGGTGTTTTTTGAATAGCGGAATAGAACAACAACAGTATCCAAAGGTTGTATCTCACAGTAAAATATGCAGACTAGGCCGTAATTTTTTTTTCCCTAAATGGGTGTTTATTGAATAGCGGAATAAAACAACAGTATCCAACGGGTGTATCTCACAGTAAAATATGCAGACTAGGCCGCAATTTAATTTTTTTTCCCTAAATGGGTGTTTATTGAATAGCGGAATAGAACAACAGTATACAACGGGTGTATCTCACAGTAAAATATGCAGACTAGGCCGCAATTTAATATTTTTTCCCTAAATTGGTGTTTATTGAATAGCGGAATAGAACAACAGTAACCAATGGGTATATCTCACACGTACAGATACAGACTATGCCCCAATTTTTTTTCCCTCTAAATGGGTGTTTATTGAATAGCGGAATAGAACAACAGTATACAAAGGGTGTATCTCACAGTAAAATATGCAGATTAGGCCGCAATTTTTTTTTTCCCTAAATGGGTGTTTATTGAATAGCAGAATAGAATAACAGTATCCAAAGGGTGTATCTCACAGTAACGTATGAATGAAAAATATTTATTTTTCCCTTTTAATTGGTGATTTTTGAAGAGCAGATTAGAACACAGCAGTGTCTAAAAGCTTTATCTCACAGTAACATATAAAGGAAAAACTGAAAAAAAAATTCCTTTTAAATTGGTGATTTTTGAATAGCAGTCAGATTAGAACAGTACTGTGTGTAAAGGCTGTATGTCACAGTAACGTATGAATATAAAACTGAAAAATAATTATTTTTCCCTTAAATTGGTGATTTTTGAATAGCAGATTAGAACACAGAAGTGTCTAAACGCTGTATGTCACAGTAAAGTATGAATAAAAAACTAAAAAATAATAATTTTTCCCTTAAATTGGTGATTTTTGAAGAGCAGATTAGAACACAGCAGCGTGTAAAGGCTTTATCTCACAGTAACATATAAAAGGAAAAACTGGAAAAAAAATTTCCCTTTAAATTGGTGATTTTTGAATAGCAGATTACAACAGCAGTGTCTAAATGCTGTATGTCACGGTAAAATATGAAGGAATTTTTTTTTTTAATCCAGATTAAGCAGACACATATGCACTGAGCTTGCATTTAGGCCTCATGTACACGGGGCGTTTTTACAGCCGCTGTAAATAGCGTCAGGCGTTTATTTTTTTTGCAGCTTAAAAACGCCCCTCCTATTATTCTATGGCCTCATGCACACAAAGACGTTTTTGAGCTGTAAGTGGCCTAGGCGTTTTTAAGCTGCAAGAAGAACCCACGGCCTGCGTGTTCTGAGGACCAGTGTTACAGCTGTAAAAACGTCTGTTAAGCCATGTTATACGTTTTTTCTTCCATTCAAAATCAATGGTTCCCTATGGGAGCCTATTGATTTGAATGGAAGGTGCACCGCAAGTCTTGCGCTGCGCTGTGAGAATCTTGGGGGGGGAACTCCACGCCAAAATGGGAAAAAATGGCGTGGGGGTCCCCCCAGGTTCCAAACCAGGCCCTTCAGGTCTGGAATGGAATTTGAGGGTAGCCCAACGCTGAAAAAAAAGGGGGTGGGGTCCCCCCCAAAATCCATACCAGACCCTTATCCGAGCATGCAGCCCGGCAGGCCAGGAAAGGGGAGGGGACGAGCGAATGGCCCCACCCCCCTGGACCACACCAGGCCACATGTCCTCAACATGGGGGGGTGTTGGTGCTTTAAGGCAGGGGGGGCTTTGCACCCCCCACCCCAAAGCACCTTGCCCCCATGTTGATGAGGACAAGGGCGTCATCCCCACAACCCTGGCCGGTGGTTGTGGGGGTCTGCGGGCAGGGGGCTTCTCGGTATCTGGAAGCCCCCTTGAACAAGGGGGCACCCCAGATCCCGGACCCCCTCCCTATGTGAATTGGTATAGGGTACACTGTACCCCTACCCATTCACCCCATAAAAGGCAGTGTATGTAAATAAGGACAGGAGACGTTTTGGAAAGTTTATTAAAAATCTTCATCCGGTCTTATCCCCCTCTGGTCTTCTCCCCCTCCACTCTTCTGCTCTTTTGCTGTCCGCTCTTCTGCTCTTTTGTCCTTGGCTCTTCTTCTTTCTCCGGTCCTCCTCAGACGATGTCTCCAGTGATTATGCCGGTCTCCGGTCTCTGCAGCTTATTATATAGCCATTAGGGGCATGGCCCCTCAATGATGTCACCGGGAGGCCCCGCCCCCTTATGTCACAGACGGCATCATCTGTGACATAAGGGGGCGGGGTCTTCCGATGACGTCCTCGGGCAGCCACATCCCTAATGGCTATATAACAAGCTGCAGAGACCGGAGACCGGCATAATCACTGGAGACATTGTCTGAGGAGGACCGGAGAATTGCTGCATCAATGTGGCATGGCATGCGGGCAATCAGCCAGTGGTACTGTGGAGGTGTTATGGAAGCTCAGGTTTTTGAATTGTGGCTTTCAGCTCATCTGCATTGTTGGGTCTGGTGTCTTTCATCTTCCTCTTGACAATAACCCACAGATTCTCTATGGGGTTTAAGTCAGGTGAGTTTGCTGGCCAATAAAGCACAGTGATTCCATGATCATTAACCACTTAAGGGCCGAGCCCATTTTTGACATATTTTGTCCACAAGTTAAAAATCAGTATTTTTTTTCTAGAAAACTACTTAGAACCCCAAAACATAAATATATTTTTTAGCAAAAACTCTGGAGAATAAAATGGTGGTCATTGCAATATTTTTTATCACTCGGTATTTGCGCAGCAGTCTTTCAAACACCATTTTTTTGGAAAAACTACAAAAATTACATTTCACTGCATTTAAAATAAAATAAACAGTAAAGTTAGCCCATTTTTTTGTATATTGCAAAAGATGATGTCACATCGAGTAAATAGATACCCAACATGTTACAGTTTAAAATTGCGCACATCCGCGGAATGGCAACAAACTATGGTCAACAAAATACTCCATAGGCGACGCTTTAAAACATGTTAACCGTTACCAGTTAAGAGTTAGAGAGTAGCTCTTTTTTTAAATTATTGCTCTCACTCTGGCGATCGCGGGATACTCAAATGTGTGGTTTGAACAGCGATTTAATTTGCGAGCGCGACTTCCATATACGTTTTTTTGTGTGTGAGCTCACGGCGACGGGGACAGCTATATTTTTTTTCCCCTGTTTATTTTTTTTTTTTTTTTTATTTTACCACAGGTTTTTAAAAAAAAAATCTGATCACTTTTATTGCTGTCAAAAGCAATGTAAACAAATCCCTTGTGACAGCAATAGGCAGTGACAGGTACTCTTTATGGAGGGATCGGGGGTCTAAAAGACCCTAGACCCCTCCACTACACTTCCATGTATTCAAAACACCGAAAACTGCATTTTTGAATACACTAACTTTTTAAATTCAGCGCCTTTAGCAGCTGAGTAACCCAGACGCCTCAGAGTTACGTCATCAGAGACCCAATATAAGCCACATCTGGCTTTGATCGGGACTCCATCCAGCCGGTGGATGCTGGCAGAGCTGCGGAAGGCAGCAGGAGGGGGGGGGGGGGGGCTGGCTGTAACGATCGAGCTGCTCCTGAGCCGCATCGGTCCTTACCGCCGGAAAGCTGACCGCCGGCTCTAAAAAACGGTAACGGGATGATGCCTCTAGCTAGAGGCACTACCCTGGTACAACCACTTAAAGTCAGCCGACGTAGGGATACATTGATATGCATTAAGTGTTTAAATCAGGTATTGGTACATTTGACAGTGTGGGCAGGTGCCAAGTCCTGCTGGAAAATTAAATCTGCATCTCCATAAAGCTGGTCAGCAGGGGGAAGCATGAAGTGCTCTAGAATTTCCTGGTAGAGGGCTGCGCTGTTTTTGGACTTAATAAAACACAGTGGACCAACACCAGCAGATGACATGGCTCCCCAAATCATCACAGACTGTGGAAAATTTTGCATTTCTTTGGTCCCAGAGTCTGGAGGAAGAGTGGAGAGGCACAGAATCCAAGTTGCATGAGGTCCAGTGTGAAGTTTTCATAGTCACTGATGATTTGGGGAGCCTTGTCATCTGCTGTTGTTGGTCCACTGTGTTTTAAATGTACATGCTTTTCAGTAAGCCAACAATTCTGTTTTACAAACATTTTTTTTTTTATTATGTCTTATGTAATATTCAAATTTTCTGAGATACTGAATTTTGGATTTTTCACTAGCTGTAAGCTATAATCACCAAGATTAAAAAAAAAAGAAATGCTTGAAATATATCCCTCTTTATAAAATGTATGAGTTTCACTCTTTGAATTGAATTACAGAAATAAATTAACTTTTTGATGATATTCTTATTTTGTGAGATGCACCTTTTTTATACAAGCATATTCTTAGCCCCCAAGTGCATAAACTTTTCATTTATGAACATTAAACCTCATCTGCCACCTAGTTGCCCAAATAGACATTGCATTGAGGTCGGCTTGTAATTTGGAGACATCCTGTAAGGATTTTTTTCCACTTGGTGTCATCTGCAAAGACTAAAATGGTACTTTTAATCTCAGACCCTATATAATTTATAAATATATTAAAAGTAAGGGTCCAAACACTGAATCTTGGGGTACACCACTAGGGATGATCGAACGGTTCAGGTCGACCATCGGTTCGACCCGAACATTGGCTGTTCGAGGTTCGGCCGAATTTAGAACTTTTTGCCCAAAAAGTTCGGAATTCAGCAACCAGAACCCACCAAAATGCAATGGGACCGGAAATGCAAAAGCCAATTGAGGGGGCAGGAGAATGCTAGGAATGTGATTGGAGTGACTAGGGGGTCCATAGACCAATCATTAGTGAATACGCCCCCCAGTATATAAGATAGCCCCCACCAAATTCCTTAGCATTCTTATACGGGACATGGAAGAGAGTGGAATGCTGTTCTGTTACTTCTGTTACAAAGTATTACAAAGTGTCATTTAGCAATTTTTAGTGTGAGGAAAAGGATATCTAGTGTAGTTAGGGTGCTTTTTTACACTTTAGTTAGCTTTAATTTATTCAGTTTCTGTAGGAAAAGTGTTAAGTGTAAGGGGACCGTATTGTAGTGTAGGGTTAACTGACAGTGACTGCTATGGCAGGGTGACAAAACCCTTCCATATCAGGATGACCGCTATAGAGAAAAGCTAGTTTCTCTTGTGTCACTTTCGCTGCAGTAGTATGGCTTCGCCCCCGTCAGCATTCTTTTTGGCTGCAGGCGTCCATAGGGATCTTTTGAGCACATGTTTGGAGTCAGGCATGACATCTGAACATGTGTATAGGGGGTATATATACACACCCATGTATGTATATATACACCTAGACATATATAGGTGTGAAAGGAGCAGAAAAAACTACTTGCGCTAATGAAATAATTAACACCAATATAGTTACGCTCCTATCACACCTATATATGTCTAAGTGTAATATACATATAAGTATGTGTGTATATATACCACTATACACAAATTCAGATGTTTTGCCTGCCTCCAAAAACCCCAAAAAAATGCCTGCAACAACACACCTGGGCGTTTTTTTTTTTTGACGCTAGCATTTTTTTGGCCATTTTTTGGGGTTCTTTGGAAGCAGGCAAAACATCTGAACTTGTGTATAGTGGTATATATACCACTATACACAAGTTCAGATGTTTTGCCTGCCTCCAAAGAACCCCAAAAAATGCTCAAAAAAACGCCTGCTGCTAAACCGGCAAGGTGTGAAAAGCGAGAAGCCACTAACCTTTTCTATAACTGACCTAATACAAACAATGTTTTTTTTTATGGTTCTGGACATGCTACACAGCTGAAACTTCACAGGTACACCTTTTAGACCCCCCCAGACACAAAATCACACAAAAAAGTTCTTAAAAATTGTCACTTTTGATAGAGAGCCAATTATTGAAAAAATTAAAAAAAAATTAAAAAAAAAAAAAAATTCTTTGGATTTAGTATCTGGGGGGTCTAAAAAGTGTACCTGTGAAGTTTCAGCTCTGTAGCATGTCCAGAACCATAAAAAAAAACGGAAAATTCCTATCATACTTACCGTAATTTTCCTTTCCTGATAGTCTCCATGGCAGCCTACGTGTGGGTTAACCCCGCCTCCACTCCAAGGGTATAGGACCCCCCTCCCATAAATTTCAGCTCTCAGGTACAGCAGGTGTTCCATATCTTAGCCGAATCCAAGACGAGAGGGTGGGTACTCCGGCTGCCATGGAGACTATCAGGAAAGGAAAATTACGGTAAGTATGATAGGAATTTTCCGTTTTCCTGTCTGTCTCCATGGCAGCCTACGTGTGGGAAATAACTAGCTCACTCCACACGGGTGGGAATGCTTTAGCAAAGAAAATTTTAATTCATGCTATTTGCAGACAAAACAGTCAAACCAAAATTAACTGAGGACAGAGAAGCAGGCTCTACACAATAGTGGGTCATAAAAGTATTGACTGATGACCACGAAGCCGCTCTGCAAATCACATCTGGAGCCACGTGCCGCGAAGCCGCCCAGGAAGTAGAGATACTCCTTGTAGAGTGCGCCGTCACCGCCTCCGGAGGAGCCAGCCCCTCAGCTCTATAGGCCTGTTGGATAGCTGCCACTATCCATGAAGCGATAGTCCTAGATGAAGCAGGTTTACCTCTGTTCTTTCCCCAGAACAGGACAAAGAGGTTGTCAGACTGCCTGAATGGTGCAGTTGCTTGAAGATAGGCTTTTAAGGATTCTCCTACATCCAACGGATGAGGATTGGACTCATTAGATGAACGGAAAGTAGGCAGGACAATCTCCTGATTCTGGTGAAACACTGAGGTGACTTTCGGATTTGAATTCAGCCTGGGTATCAGTACTACCCGATCCGGAAAAAAAGTCAAGAATGGTTCTTTACATCCGAGAGAACTTAATTCAGAGACCCTTTTAGCCGAAGTAATGGCTACCAGGAAGACAGTTCGGATGGTCAGGTCCTTGATAGAAGAAGAGGAATCTATGCCCGACTTGGAGAGGGCATTTAGGACAAGAGGTAGATCCCATTTCGGGAACCTAGGTCTTCTCTGAGGATTGAGCCTGATTGCTCCTTTGAAAAATTGTTGGATTAGTGGGTGTTGGGCCCACATGACCCCGGAGAAGGCTGATAAGGCCGAAACTTGAACTCTAAGAGTTGCCACTGAAAGGGGCATATCCAGACCAGCCTGAAGAAAACTTAGTATTTCTTGAATCCCAGGGACTGAGGAAGACATACCTTCAGGATATGCAGACTCCATGAATCTTGCCCAGATTCTACAGTATACTTTATTAGTACTTGGTCGTCTAGCATTCATCAAGGTGGAAATGGCTGTAGATGGGCAGCCGAGCGATTCCAACCTTTCCCTCTCAAGAACCAGACCGTCAACCGGAGAATTGCAGGACAGGGGTGCACTGATGTTCCCTGAAGAAGCAAGTCTGGTCTGAGGGGAAGAGGGACCGGGTCCCGGTAGCTCAGTTGTAGGAGTAGCGGAAACCATGGCCTGTTCGGCCAGAAAGGCGCCACCATCACTATCTCCACACCTTCCGCTTGAAGTCTTTGCAGGAATTTGAGAATGATGGGTACTGGAGGAAAGGCATAAGCCCTGCTGAACTCCCACCTGTCGGTTAGTGCATCTGTCCCGTAAGCTTGAGGACACTTGCCCCTTGTGACATACTTCTCCAACTTGTGGTTGCAAGGGGAGGCGAACAGATCGACTTCGGGAGATACTCCCAACGACAGAATCCATTTGAACGACTCCACATGGAGCGACCATTTGTTGTGGTTCAACTGGACCCTGGACAGAAAATCCGCTTGAACATTCTGTGAACCTGGGATGTAAACTGCCGAGATGTTTACTAGGTGAGTCTGGGCCCAGGACATGATCGGGTCTAATTCTCGTAGCAGAGAGAGACTCCGTGTCCCACCTTGTCTCTTCACATAAGGCACTGCCGTGGTGTTGACCATCCGAATCATTACAGATTTCCCCTCTAGCAGGTGTTGGAAAGATCGAAGACCCTGGTAGGCTGCTCGGAGTTCCAGTATATTGGAGACTGGAGTGTGTCTCTGAAAAGACCATCTCCCCTGTGTCATCTCTGTCAGACAATGAGCCCCCCAACCTGAGTTGCTGGCGTCTGTTGTGATTATAGTCCATGAGACTGGAACCAGAGAATGACAGTTGAGCAGATTCCTGCGTTGCAGCCACCAAAGAAGACTGTATCTCATGCTGGAGGAGATATGAATGTACTGATCTTTCTCTTCTGTGTTCCATTGTTGTAGGAACCCTTTTTGGAAGGGCCTCATATGCCAGAGAGCCCATTTGACCATTGGAGCCGTGGACACCATGGTGCCAATGATTTTCAGGCACTGAGAGGCTTTCAGCCGAGGAGAGGAAAGAGCCGGAAGGATTCTCTCCCTCACTACCGGTATCTTCTCTAATGGGAGAGAGATTGAATTCTCGACGGTGTCGAATTGCGCCCCAAGATAGACTAGGCGCTGAGTAGGCTCCAGCTGACTCTTTTGTAGGTTTAGCAGCCAGCCAAACTCTTTGAGGGTCGATATGACCTGATCTCTGTGTGCCAATAACTGATCCTTTTCTTGAGACAGAAGCAGAAGATCGTCTAAGTAATGATGTAGACGTATACCTTTCAATCTTATGAAGGCTACCACTGCTAGAAGAACTTTGGTGAATACTCTGGGTGAGGTAGACAGGCCGAAGGGTAGGCAAATGAATTGCAGATGCTGATTCCGAACACAGAAGCGAAGATATTTGTGGAAGTCGGTTGCCACAGGTACATGAAAATACGCATCCTTTAAATCTATTGAGGCGAGCCAATCTCCCGGCAGTACTGCCCTTTGAATAGTTGAGAGTGTTTCCATCTTGAATTTTTCGTTCTTTATGAACTTGTTCAGGTATGTGAGATCTATAACAGGTCTCCAGGCCCCGTTCTTCTTCTGGACTAAGAAGAGGGGTGAGTAAACCCCTTGAAATTTTTCTTGTTCCGGAACCGGAGCTACCGCTCCTTGAGCCACCAAGGCGTCTACATAGGCGAGCAAGACTTCTCTTCTCTCTTCTAGACAGGGTAAATGAGTTGAGATGAATCTTGGAACTGGATCTGCCAGAAATGACCATCTGTGGCCTGTAGAGACCGTCCTGACGGTCCAAAAGTCCGTGATTGAGGCCGCCCAGACATGCTGAAAATGGAGAAGACGTGCCCCCACCTGACATGCCTGGACGGGCCCAATCTCAAAAAGATTTAGTGGAATCTTGTCCAGCAGGCGCTGGATTTTTTGATGACCTCCGAGTAGAGGATTGACCACCTCTCCAGTTTCTTCGGAAATCTCTATTAGGCTTGTAAGAGCGTGCAACTCTTGATCTCTCCGTGTATTGCCTCCTAGGTTGAGGCTTCTTCTGACCAAATAGTCGTCTGTCTTGCGGGAGGAAACCTGACTTTCCGCCAGTAGCCTTGGCAATGGCGCTGTCTAGTTTGTTTCCAAAAAGGGAAGTACCCTCAAAAGGGATCTTACACCATGCCTGTTTAGAAGCTGGATCTGCAATCCACGGGCGAAGCCACAAGGCCCTCTTTGCTGTTACTGAGGATAGCATCGATCTGGACAGAAGACGCAGAACATCAATAGATGCTTCTCCTAAAAACACTGAAGCCAGCTTGAGTTCGTGAATAGGGGAACTTTCTACGGCTTCTTCCGAGAGACTTCCAAGTTTGGATTCTATATCGGAAACCCAGACTTCCATGGCTTTAGACATTGTTGCTAATGCCATCACAGGTTTGCAGGCCGCGCCGGCCGTCACAAAGATCCTCTTTAGGTCCAGATCTATCTTCCTATCCAAAGGGTCTTTGAAAGAGACCGCGTCATCTAGTGGCAAAGTGACATGCTTTGCTAATCTTGTAACTGCCGCATCCACAAGAGGAGCAGATTCCAGACGGGCGACATCTTCAGGTTTAAAGGGATATAATTTCCCAAGTTTGGAGGATAAGGAAGACTTACTATCCCCTTTACTCCATTCTTCAGTAATCACCTCTTGTAATTCAGAGAGGGAAGGGAAGTTGATACGCTCCTTACCAAGGTGCTTGAAGAACTTCCGCTGCTTTTTCTGAGGAGACACAGGATCCTCCCATCTGAGAGCTTCTTTAATGGCTCTGATCAGGGGTGAAACTAGGGCGAACTCAAAGCCGCCTACAGCCCCTTCTTCTTCCGAATCACTGTCAGATGACTTTGCAGAAGTAATACTCGGTTGAGAGGGGCCTTGATCTTCCTGCACTTCCCCTGGAGAACTGGATGTGGTGGGACCAAGTGGTGGGACTGTACCCCATTCTTTCAGGGACTGTTGTACTATTCTCTTCACTAGAGATTCCAATCTTTGATCCTTTTGCCCCCTCTCACCGGCTGCATGAGCAAAACATGGCTCACATAGGGACTTGTCCTCCGGGACATGCGCCCCACAACCCCAACAGGCTCTCTGGTGTGTGCGGTGACTCTGGTATCGTGTATGGTGTCTGGGGGAGGAATTGGAGCGTCTCCCTTGTTGCCTACTCCCTGATGGAGATTCACGGCGTTTAGATCTGGAGGATGAACTCCCACGAGGTCTGACAGGGTCTCTTTCTTGTGGTAAATCAGGCCTGGGAGAGCTGATGGAAAAAAGAGAAAATCGGGGAGACACTGGATTTAGCCATGACCTAGGGACCAGCAAGCCCTCCCCGCCCCCCCTCTGAAAAATGCCAGCACCCACCTGTTGTGAGAGGGCTGGCCACAGGAGGGCGGTGACGCAGGATCCATACTTCAGGCCAAACAACCAGACTGATAAAGAAAGGTAATACATATCAGACACCATGTCAGTGATACATTGTAAGGTGACAACCCTCCGCCCCCCCCCCCCTCTGCAGTCAAGTCTCCATTGCACATACCTGTAGCAAGGAATCCAGAGACACTGGGAAGCTGCCGCAACGCCCACAGTACATTCCCAAAGTACAGGGGAATCGTCAGCTGTTTAAATCTCCCGCCGGAATGACGTCAGCGGTGATGCGGCCGCGATCGCTAATGCGCATGTGCGAACCAAGCCTCGACTTCGCTCGCGGCGCACTGCGCATGCGCGGGACCACGAAGCGTCTACCGATTGGACGCTAGAAGCAGAGGAGGAAGAGGAAGGGTTTGTTGGAACGCAGGAAGGGTTTGCTGGAACGCAGGAAGCGTTCCAGCGCCATTGGGCCAAACAAACAAATTGTACAGTGATAGAAAAAGAGACAAACAAAGTGTACATAAATAACAAATACCGCTGCCATGAAGGGAAGCAATGCGAATCTTCAGACCCATGTCAGAGAATGCCAATCAAGCTTCAGTCAACCGCAGAGAGCAGGGGATTTTAAATGTCACTCACCCGCCCGTGGCTGGGCTCTGGACATGCAGACACCATCCAAAGTATCCTAAGGTAAGCTGGACGTAGTAAGACATCAGAAGTGTAGGTCCTTGGAGGAGGACAAAAAATGAACACCTGCTGTACCTGAGAGCTGAAATTTATGGGAGGGGGGTCCTATACCCTTGGAGTGGAGGCGGGGTTAACCCACACGTAGGCTGCCATGGAGACAGACAGGAAAGATTGTTTGTATTTTGTCACTTATAAAACAGGTTAGTGGCTTCTCGCTTTTCACACATTGCCGGTTTAGTAGCAAGCGTTTTTTTTGGGCATTTTTTTGGGTTCTTTGGAGGCAGGAAAAACATCTGAACTTGTGTATAGTGGTATATATACACACATACTTATATGTATTTCACACTTAGACATATATAGGTGTAATAGGAGCGTAACTTTATTGGTGTTAACTATTTCATTAGCGCAAGTAGTTTTTTCTGCTCCTTTCACACCTATATATGTCTAGGTGTGTATATGCACATAAGTATGTGTGTATATATACCACTATACACAAATTCAGATGTTTTGCCTGCCTTCAAAAACCCCCCAAAAATGCCTGCAACAACACACCTGGGCGTCTTTTTTTTACGCTAGCGTTTTTTTGGGCATTTTTTGGGGTTCTTTGGAGGCAGGCAAAACATCTGAACTTGTGTATAGTGGTATATATACCACTATACACAAGTTCAGATGTTTTTCCTGCCTCCAAAGAACCCAAAAAAATGCCCAAAAAAACGCTTGCTACTAAACCGGCAATGTGTGAAAAGCGAGAAGCCACTAACCTGTTTTATAAGTGACAAAATACAAACAATCTTTTTTTTATGGTTCTGGACATGCTACAGAGCTGAAACTTCACAGGTACACCTTTTAGACCCCCCCAGATACTAAATCCAAAGAATTTTTTTTTATTTTTTTTTTTTATTTTTTCAATAATTGGCTCTCTATCAAAAATGACAATTTTTAAGAACTTTTTTTTGTGTGATTAATAGTCCCTGGGGTATGTCCCAGAACCCTAGGCACTTTTTAGGGGCATTTATTGGGTTTTAGGGCTTCAAAATTGTGTTTTTTGATGACCGAAGTTCGGGTCCCATTGATTTCAATGGGGTTCTGAAATCTGGGCCGAACTTTCGGGAAGTTAGGATGTTCTGGCCGAACCGAACTTTTGAAAAGTTCGATCATCCCTATACACCACTGATAACCTTAGACTATTCAGAGTAAGAATCATTAACCACTACTCACTGAATTCTGTCTTTCAGCCAGTTTTCTATCCATTTACAAACTGATTTTCTATCAGTTTACAAACAAATTTCTCATTTCTCCTTTTTGAGTATACACGTTTAGAGGGATGTGGTGTTTGATACATCCATCACTGGCACTTGTTCATAACAAAAAATTAACGATGCCCTCCATAAGAAAAAATCCTACTGATTGAAGGATATTTTCGATCCTGTTGATGACTGTCACTGAATGAAAGCTCTCAATGTCTGATTGCTAAAAGTAAAGCCATATTTGGTCATTGCCATAATATGGTCATGTAGTCATATTTGTTCAATGACGTCATGCTTCATATGTGAGAGAGGTAAGCGTAAGCAGTTTTTCTACAAATATGGAAGATTATGTTTGCATGGATTATATGTAGATTAGTCTATTCTATCATGCCCTATATGCCTGAGCACTGTCGGGATTTTCCCCTTTTTATCTGGGTAATGATGGGGAATTGTGAGATTGTGACAATATGGGCTAAGAAGGTTATGGGGAGTGGAATGTAGAGGGTTGGAGTCCCCAGGTTAGGAATGGGATTGGTTGATTGTTTATGGGGAGACATAATAGGATAGGTGGTCTATAGGTATGGGGAGGCAAGAAGGGTTGAGCCCTTGGTAGGCACATAAAGATTAGGGGCAATTGGGGGTGGTTGTGCTTGGATGGCTGTGGGAGTTTGGTATATGGTTAGGTATGACATGTGTGGAGTAATTTATGGTGGATGGGTGGGTGGGTTAGGAATGCAAGAGTGAGAGCATAGGAGTCCTAGTGCCAATGATTATAGTAGAATGTATGATAGGTGGGTGGGTTCTGGGAGACCGGAGGGAATTGGGAATATAGTGGCACCTGGATATAGGGAGGAGGGGGGTTGAATAGAAGTAGAAAGGGTAAAGCTTTAAGTGCAACCAAATATTGTAAAGTATTGTAAAGTGGATCATCCATGGCACAATGAGAGGGGCATTACAATGCCTTTCCTTATTCCATACAGACTTGGCAGTTGTTATATGGTCTCTTGGCAGCTCTGCTATGTGCAGTGAGGTCCCCCTCCCGGGCAGTGGGTCCATTTGTTGGATGGCTATGGTATTTAATGAGCAGGTCATCCTAGCTATTTTTGTAAGTTAAAGCGGAGTTCCGGGCACAAAATCGATATATTTTTTTGTGCCCGTCCGCTAGTTCGACATCACCTGAAAAGGAATTGGATAGTTAGTTTTTTTTTTTTTGTTTACTCACCTTGTAATTGAAGATCGTAAATACTCACCTCAGTGTACTTCCTCCCTCAGCGCCGCGGCTCTGCCGTCACTTCCTGTCTCGCGATAATTCCTGGGAGCTGAACGTCATTGCTCCCAGGAATCAATGCGACGGCACCGGCCCCGCTCGTCACTTCCGAGAGGCGCCGCACCGGAAGTGACGAGGGGCCTGTGCAGGTGCATTCCGGGAGAAGAAGACGCGGAAGAAGACGCCGAAGAGGACCGCGCCGGCTTCAGCTGCCCACAAGAGAGATGGAAACGCTGTGGAAGAAATTTTATAAGTAAGTATTTCTTCTAAAAGGTAAGTGCGAACCGGGACAGATCAGAGGCTAGCCATTGTGGAATGTACTAGCCCTGACTGTCCCGGGGGTATGTTTGTTGAAAAATCATTTCTGTGCCCGGAACTCCGCTTTAAGAATCATTACTTGTTGTGTACTGTGTGAAGTAATTTTATTGAATAAAATACACATACTATATCTCATGATGATATTGTTTTTCTGTAGTAAGGTACTGTCTTCCCTGATGAAGAATACATTATTATTAAGAAATGCCTTGTATGTTGCCTGTCGCTAACATTTACTGTGAATTGACATCCTGCTCAGCAGACTGCAACTGGACATACCTTTTAAGTAGAAAGTGCAAATAAAGTCCTGTGTAAATGTTGTATATTTGGTGAAAAACATTTTAACCTGCCACACACAGTATGTATGCTGGATATTTTATTATGTGTACATAAAGATGTGAACTGTTGTATTTTTATATAAAAAGTTTCTGTTTGATTGTTTTGGTACACTTTCTGGTTGCTGGCAAAGTCCCATTACAAATGAAGTCCCCAATGATGCCATGCTAACTCGGTTTACCTTCCCCTCACTGTTAGTACCCCAACCTTCCTCCTCCATTTCTGCCTGCTGCTGCCTCAAAAAGATGGTGCCAGTTGTATAAAGAAACTGCTGACCCTGAGATGCCAGGAAGTCTCTGTTGTTCCTGTTGTCATGCATTCCCTTGGTAAACCAGTTGAAAAATAGCAAGGCGGCGGCTTTTTGCCTGGGCTAATGTGTAGGTTCCTTGCTGTTTGAGGAAGACTGGCTGTTCTGGGGAGCTACGTGATGAGGCCATTGAAGAGAAGGATGTATAGATAGTATATATTTATTTACAAAGTGTAGTGCTTACCCCAAAGGAGTACTAAGAATATGCCTAGATTTTCCCAAATAGTAGAGAGGCTGCCAGACATACAAGAACAGTCCTACACACACTGACAATTAAGGCTCAGTCTAGGGGATGTCTATTTAGGGTTTTTTTGCTGAAAAAGTTTAACAGGAGAGGGATTGAGGGTCGCAAGATACTCCAAAATGGTCACTAACAATGGTAGAAAGACAAACATCTTTCACTAATCTTCCAAAACAGCTTTTTTGGAGGTAGCAGGCAATGGTTATTATATCTAGTACCCTACAGCAGCAGTCCATACAGCAACCTCTGGTTCATTATTCCCTTCTGGCTCTTGAACATTAGTCCCCAGCAAAGTTTTTACTCAAAGTGTCCCAGGAGCTTTTTCCCACTCAGCATGTGTAGGTAGATCCTAAGTTAGGGATATTAGCTAGATCCTTCTCCAGACCCAGGAATTCTCAGGTAATCCTCCCCAAGCAGGCCGTGGGGCGTGGTCTGGCCGCGCGAGGTAATGGACGCTAGATAGGAGAGCTCCCGCTGCCACGAGCCGACTTAAACACACAACAGGGTCTGCTCGCGCTCCACACCCGCGGTAAGGATGTCAAGTACAGCCCGCTCCTCCTCTGCCACCCGCTCTCGATCCCCGAGGGAACCCGCCGCCAAGATAAGCCCCAGCATTCCGGAGATGTTCCGGACCCAGGCCGCCACAATGGCGCCGACGGGCGGCAGCTCCTCTCCCTCACTTAACTCTCCACCTTCCGCCCGATCCTATGCAGCTGTCACCACCGGGGACCATGCATCCAGCTCCCCCGTGCCAGCATCACCCAGGCAGCTGAATATGGATGACCTCCGCTCGGTGGCTGCAGATATCAAGGACACCCTGGGAGCAGCCATCTTGGAATTGAGGGCAGACATACACTCCCTCACAGGCAGGGTGCATGAAATTGAGAGGGTTACGGCACGTCAGGACTCTGCCATCCATGAATTACACTACAGATCTGACACCCACACCATCCAGATGAGGGACATGCAGCGTCATTTGGAGGATCTGGACAACAGAGGGAGGCGCCATAACCTGCGCATTCGCGGGGTGCCTGAGTCAGTGGATGGTGACCTCCTGACCCCCACCATAGTCTCCCTGTTTAACTCGCTCCTAGACAGACCCCCACAGTCTCCCATCGAAATGGAACGTGCACATCGTGCCCTGCGCCCTAAGGGCAGGGAGGGGGACCCACCGAGGGATGTTATCTGTTGCCTGGTGGACTTCCGCCTTAAGGAGGACATCTTACGCAAGGCCAGGAATAGGCCCCACATAGATCTGGAAGGGGCCCCCATCCAACTATTTCAGGATCTTTCGGGTATTACGCTCCAGCGTCGCCGAGAACTGAGACCGCTACTTGACGCACTCAGGGCCAACGGAATTATTTACAGGTGGAAATTCCCATTTTGTCTCTCTGCCTCCAAGCAAGGCCGAACAGCACTTCTCAGGGTCCCTGAGGATCTACCCCACTTCTGTTCCACATTGGGCATTCCGTACATGAGCCTTCCCAACTGGTATGCGGAGTTCCGTCCAGGACCCTTGGTATCTGACGCACCCGGAGCGGAACCCATGGACGCCCAAGATGTCAGGTTCCGACGCCAACGCTCCCCATCTGTGATACGCCAGGCCCGTGCCTCTGCTGCTCCCCATCATGCCAACAGTCCTACCAAGCCGCCACAGGTTCGCCGGGCCAGACTAGATGTCTGAAGGCCTTCTACGTACCCTTAGGGGCTCCGGTAGTGAACTTCCGGCCCACGGCACCTGCAATGTGCCCTGCACCATTCTCTGCACTGACTTACATGCTGTTTTTTCTTGTTCATCTGTTTTTTTTTTTTTTTTGTTTTTGCTTGAATAGCTCCCCAAGCAGGCCCTCTGCCCCGCCATTGCTGGTGCCCAGACTGAAGCATCCTGTCTCTCTGGCTATCCCCGAAGAGTACTAAACCACATATTCATTCACATGGATTGCGAAAACATTTGGACAGACCCCCAAAAAATGAGCGCATTTGTAGCATGCATAAAACATGGTACACCAAAAATGACATTTCTAAAAAAAAAAAAAGAGTCAAATCCCATTTAAAATGACTTGCGGTTACAAATGCGGACACCCGGCTATTGAAAAGATAAAGAAAGAAAACGGAGTGTGGCATCTCCATGTCTGGTATGAATTTTAAGGGGAACCCCATGCCAAAATTTAAAAATAAAATTGAATGTGGGTTCACCCCCAAAATACATACCAGACCCTTATCCGAGCATGCAGCCTGGCAGGTCAGGAAAGGGGAGGGTACAAGCTAGTGCCCCCCTCCTCCTGAACCATACCAGGCCACATGCCCTCAACATGGGGAAGCCTTGTTAAAGGGGCTTCCAGATTCAGATAAGCACCCCGCCCGCAGATTCTGACAACCACAGCCCAGGGTTGTTGGGAAGAGACCCTTGTCCATATCAACATGGGGACAAGGTGCTTTAAAGGTATGGGGGGCAAAGCCTCCCCTACCCCGAAGCACCCACCCTCACATGTTGAGGGCATGTGGCCTAGTATGGTTCAAGAGGCTCTTTCGTCCCCCCTCCTTTCCTGACCTGATGGTCTGCATGTCCTGATAAGTGTCTGGTATGAGTTTTTGGGGGGACCCCACGCCGTTTTTTTTTTTTTTATTATTTCTATTGCTGGGCATTTGCTGGCATTCTTTTCTTTACATTCATCTGTCAGTGGGGAAGCCCGCTGACAGATGATGACTCATGGGAAGAGCCCCCCACCGCAAAGCACCCACCCATCCCTGTTGAGAGCATGTGGCCTGATATGGTTCAGGAGAAAGGGGGCACTCACTAGGATATAACTATTGCTCAGATAGTTAGTACAGTGGCTCCTCCTGAGCTGTCTGTTTTTTTTGCTCAAACCCAGCAGGGCTGGAGGAAAAAAAAAAAACTAACAAAAAAAAAACGACTAGTGTGTACTAGGCTTTATGCTGTACATACATCCTGATAACAAGTCAATTTGGTTTGATTTCAATATTGTCTTGTCTTGTGGTCATTTGGTGTGGTCATGGCAAATACAATGAATTCCACAAGGCCATGGCCATAGCTATAGAATCTTATATTACTTGCAGACAGAAATTAAACAAAAATGTAAATAATCACTGATACAAGCTTGTAGCACAAAATGTGAGCGACCTTCAATAGGTTAATTCTTTCTTATAATGTACCAATTCTTATTTTCTACTAAATTACAGTATAAAATGTATAAACTTTTTACTTTTAATTGTCATTAGAAGACTTATTATTTTTTATGGTGATTTTTCTTCTGGCAGCTCAGTGCGATCAGTTTTTATTCACAAAAAAAAACCAGCAAGCTTGAAAGTATGATATTACATGCAGAAAATTTCATTTTCATCTAATTAAAACAGCCTAGCTGAGTATTAATTAAAGTTAAAAAGTGGGACATAGCTGGTAGACATGATACTAACAAACATAATAAATTTACAGAAAGTATTATACCATTAAAAAATTTGCACAAAATACATAAAAATAAACATTTCAATTCCATCAGTATATCAAATCTGAGGCATAATATTGGTAACTTCTAAAGTAATTAAAGCTACCTCCACCAACATCTATTTTTCTTAAGTTTCTTAAGGGCTCCTCCCACCTGATTACAGGAAACACAATATGTTTTTTTTTATTTTGGCATGGGTGGTCCCCCCCAAAATCCATACCAGACCCTTATCCGAGCATGCAGCCTTGCAGGTCAGGAAAGGGGAGGGGGGCGAGCGAGCGAGCCAAACCAGGCCACATGCCCTCAACATGGGGGGTGGGTGTTGATGGGGACAAGGGCCTCTTCCTGACAACCCTAGGCTTTGGATTTCAGGGTCTGCGAACATGGAGTTTATCAGAATCTGGAAACCCCATTAACAGGGGGGCCCCCAAATCCTGCCCCCCACCTCCTGGAAGGCCTCCCGCCATCTGCCTCTCTGCGTTTTGACAGTCTTTTTATAGGCAAGGGGCGGGGCCACTCCGCTATGTCACCTGGTGGCACCATCCCCTTCTGACATCACATGACATCATGTGACATCAGAAGGGGGTGGTGCCACCTGGTGATGTAGCCAGATGTTCCTTCCACTTGCCTATATAAGAACTTTCAAAGCGCAAAGCAGACAGATGGCAGGAGGCCTCCCAGGAGGCGGAGCATTTTTATTTTTTTCTATTTTTCAGGTCCGGTGGGGCATCGCGACTGGCGAATAGATTTACATCAAGGGACGCCATTTTTTTATTTTCAAATAAAGGACTTGTCAAAAACTGTTTTTCTGTGGTTATTACTTTTTGACACTTTTTTGGTGAATGGGTAGGGGTATGATGTACCTGATTACCATTCAAAAGGGGAGGTGAGAATTGGGGGCCTACTTTTCGAAGGGGGCTTCCTGATTCCGATAAGCCCCCCCAGCCGCAGACCCCGACAACTACAGCCCACATTTGTTGGAAGTAGGCCCTTGTCTCCATCAATATGGGAACAAGCTGCTTTAAGGGGTGGGCCAAGCCTCCCACCCCCACATGTTGAGGGCATGTGGCCTGGTATGGTTCAAGAGGGGGAGCGCTCCCTCATCCCCCCCCTTTCCTAACCTGCTGGACTGCATGCCCAGATAATGGTCTGGTATGGATTTTGGGGGGGGGGACCCTACTCCGTTTGTTTTTTAAATATTTCTATTGGGCATTTGCTGGCATTATTTTATTTACATTCATCTGTCAGTGGGGAAGCCCGCTGACAGATTATGATTCATGGTTGTTAAGGACGCGGGTGGCCGGCTTCCCGGCCCGCTGCTTAGCAATCAGCTATTTCTTCTCTAAGAATTTGAATCAGTCAATCGTTTTTCGACCATTTCAAATTCTAATCATTCTGAAAAGTTGGAATTCATTTTGGCACATTGCAGTTTGCACATTTTTTACTGAAAGCACAACTAGTTAATTTTAGGTGTATGTAGGTGTATGTAGGTGGTCTTACACTATACAATCTGATGGCACACTCTCCTTTAGATTTACTAAACTTATATACTAGGAAGACCAATCAGGCAGGCCCTTGCACTACATAGTCAGTAGTAGATCTAAAAGAGATTGTACAATCAGATTACAGTATATCGTGTTGAGCTTTATAGACTTCCAGGGACACACTTCTCCTGTTTTCAATACTACAGCTCTGCTCTACATAGGCTGTTATGTGATCACTCAGCACCTGCACTCTCTGCCAAATGAACAATCTATGCAAGATGAAGGTAAAATACAAAATAATTGATTACTAGAGGAAGACAATGGCTATATAAAGAGGGACAACAATGCTCACTGACAGTGTCTGCATTATAAAAGCATGAACTTTCAGAGGTGGGTGAGAGAAATCTCTTGGAGGGGAAGGGCAGGTGCAGGGTGTGTTAATGAGGTCAGCTGCTGAACTACTTCCTTGGTTCACTAACAGTTGACCAAATGCCAGGATGGCTGCAGGAAGTAATGGAGGAGTTTTCTATATGAGACACTTGAGGCTGAGGTAATGCCTGTCCCAGAAGTTAGAGAAAGCTTTTTATTTTCTGCAACAGAGATACAATAATGGTGTATTGGTACATAGGAGTACTGAAATTAAAAAATAAATAAATACATAAACTTAGCTTTTTAACCAGCTGGTCAAAGCTTATGTAGGGTTGTGATCTCCTTTCCCGGTCCCATGTGAAGGCTTTGGGAGCCCCATGCTCACCCATATGTAGATGGGCCAGGTACTTTGTGTTTAACCACCTCTGGACTGGAAGGATTTGCCCCCTTAATGACCAGGCCATTTTTTGTGATTTGGCACTGCGTTAGTTTAACGGAGAATTGCGTGGTCGTGCGACACTGTACCTAAATAAAATTGATGTCCTTTTTTTCCCCACAATTAGAGCTTTCTTTTGGTGGTATTTGATCACCTCTGCAATTCTTTTTTATTGCGCTATAAACAAAAAAAAGAGTGACAATTCTGAAAAAAAAGCAATATTTTTCACTTTCTGCTATATAACATTCCCCAAAAAAATGTAAAAGTCGAATTTTTTCATCCTTTTAGGCCAATTTGTATTCTGCAACATATTTTTGGTAAAAAAAATTCAATAAGCGTATTTTGATTGGTTGGCGCAAAGGTTATTGCATCTACAAAATAGCGGAAAGATTTATGTCATTTTTATTTTTTATTTATGTTTTTACTAGTAATAGCGGCAATTATGATTTTTAGCGGGACTGCGACATTGCAGCAAACAGATCGGACCCCTAACTGACATTTTTTACACTTTTTGGGGGGACCAGTGACATTACTACAGTAATCAGTGCTAAAAATATGCACTGTTACTGTAATAATGACACTGACAGGGAGGGGTGTAACCCAGAAGCAATCAAAGGGTTAAGTGTGAGCCTAGGGGAGTGTTTTCTAACTGTATAGGGGAGGGACTTTTGAAATGAACACAGAGACCTGTGATCCGAAATGTGATCATTTCAGAGAGAACAACGGTCTGCTGTGTTTACAACAGCAGACCATCGTTCTCTCTCAGCAGGGAACGGTTGTGGGTGCTGGGTGACAATCACGGCTGCCAGCCCCATGGTTTAGCATCCCTGCTGCCTCCAGGAGAGCTCCCGCAAACCGAAGTACCCATACTTCGGTTCACGCAGCCGGGCCAGCCTGCCGCAGTATATCTGCGGTAGGCGGTCGGCAAGTGGTTAACAGAGTGGTTTGGAAGCAAGGAAATATGAGTATGTGATGTTAGGAAAGGTGTTAGGTGATTTTCTATTCAATATAAAAAAAAAAGAATGCAAACTAACCACCACACTGCCTTGATCTTTAGATAATTACAACTTTGGAAAAAGCTGCTCTTATTATTATTATTATTATTATTATTAAGGATTTCTATAGTGCCAGCAGTTTACGCAGCGCTTTACAATATTAGAGGGAGACAGTACATATACAATACAATAAAATACAAGAGGATTAAGAGGGCCCTGCTCAGAAGAGCTTACAATCTAATCCCTGTTTTACTGCCAGCTAAAAAGTTGACTATATATCTATAGTGTAGTGCTTCTACTGTGAAAACAAAATGTTTTTTCCATAATTTCCTTAAATCCAGACTCAACCTCTGTGAATCCTATTTGCAGTAAAAAAGCTTCTACTTATAGTTATATACTTATAATTACCACAAAGTGATTTTCGTATAAAACATTACAAAAATATTTTTGTATACAGTCCTATGTCCAAAGGCTAATTGCCCACGTGCAAAGTTCACATTTGTGAATTCCCCAATCTTTCCAATGTTCAACACGGTGCAACTTCTAAAATATTCAACCTCCAGTGAATCACTCCAGACTCTCCCCAGTGTTCACCACACTCCTGATTGGGTAGATGGAGTAGTCATTTTATTTATCAAACATTTATTTATGATTATTAAACAATTATTTCTGATTAGGCAGATATATTTGATGTATATTTTGTCAGAAGTCAAATTGTGTAATAGCTGTATTTTGTGTTAAAATACTATTTACATCGCCAGCTGTGATGATGATGGCAATCTCAGCCTTTTCCCACAGAGCCACTGGAAGTGACAAGCCTATGTGAACAACTTTCAGCATTTTCCATCAAGATTTGACTTCAAAGAAACTTTAGATAGATAGGTCCCACCCTTTGTAAAACAAATAAAAATTGTATTACAAGTCCTTAGCCAGTTAGAGAAATTGTTTTGAAGTCAACACTGTGTTAGTGCCGGACCCTTTTCTGAAGTCGGAGCGACTTCAGTAGTGCCAATTAAGACGGCACTGATTGAGATACATTGCTTTGGTTATGTCAAGCGACCTGGGGCGACACAAGTCGCCTCATAAGTCGCCCTAGTGTGAATGGGCACTTACTGTATTGCTCTCCAAACATGTATTTCTACCTACATGTTTGTAAAACAAATACATCTGTTTTTCAATCTGGCTTCAACAGTCAAAATGTTACTAAAACCCATGAGTTTTGGGGTTTCCCCTTCAAAATGGTCCTTTGTTAGCTGAAAAGGAATTATTTGCAGAAATCACTAAGACACAGAACAGGACAACACAACTTGGGAATTCACTTCTGCTGGCAAAGGTAAGCTAACTTTCTGCTTACTGTGACTTCCCCTTGTGCTGTGCTTTTTTCTGTAAGTCGATGCCGTGGAAAAGTACCCTTTCCAATGTACCTTGACTGTAGAAATTTTAAATTGTATTTTCTTTTCACTTTCCATACTGTCTGTTACTTATTATTGCTGTTTGCATGAGTTTGTTCTGCTGAATGATCTCAGGCACAATGAATGGCCAGGTCAGGGATCGGGTCTTTAGACTTAAGGTATCATTCATGACAGAGGCGTAACTAGAACCTTCAAGGACCTGGTGCAAGAAACCATGAAGGGCCCCCCGGACCCCTGGCCAGGGCCCTTTCCTTCAAGTCTGGGGCTTTTTCCACTGATCCTGGGGCCCTTTACTCTTGTTGCGGGGCCCTTTATTAAGGTCCCACAGTGGAACCCTTTCACAAGTTTTGCAGTGGGCCCCCTTCCCACCATCTTGGGCCCCCCCCCCCATGGTGGTGAAATGCCAGGGCCCAGTTGCTAGTGTGACCATTGCGAGCCTGGAAGTTCACCCACTTGTCCTGTCTTTTGCTGTATATGGGGCTGTCTCTTACTGTATATGGGACTGTCTCTTGCTATATATATATATGGGACTGTCTATTATTGTATGTGGGCCTGTCTCTTCCTGTATATAGGGCCTGTCTCTTGTTGTATAGGGGCCTGTCTCTTGTTTTATAGGGGCCTGTCTCTTGCTGTAAATGGGACTGTCTATTACTGTATATTGGGCTGTCTCTTGCTGTATATGGGGACTGTCTCTTGCTTTATATGGGGGTGTCTATTACTGTATATAGGCCTGTCTCTTTCTGTATTTGGAACTGTCTATTCCTATATATGGGCCTGTCTCTTGCTGTAAATGGGACTGTCTCTTACTGTAAATGGGACTGCCTCTTGCTGTATATGGGGGTTGTCTCTTGCTGTATATGGGCCTGTCTCTTGCTGTATATGGGCCTGTCTCTTTCTTTATATGGAACTGTCTATTACTGTATATGGGGACTGTCTCTTGCTGCATATGGGGACTGACTCTTGCTGCATATGGGGGCTGTTTATTACTGTTAATGGGGTTGTTTCTTGCTGTAAATGGACCTGTCTCTTGCTGTATATGGACCTTCCTATTACTGTATATAGGGACTGTCTCTTGCCGTATATGGGGACTGTCTATCACTGTATATGGGACTGTTTCTTGCTGTATATGGGGCTGTCTATTACTGTATATGGATCTGTCTCTTACTGTATATGGGGCTGTCTATTACTGTATATGGATCTGTCTTTTTCTGGATATGGGCCTGTCTATTGCTGTATATGGGACTGTCTCTTGCTCTATATGAGCCTGTCACTTACTGTATATGGGCCTTTCTCTCGCTGTATATGAGGCCTGTCTCTTGCTGTATATGGGCCTGTCTCCTACTGCATATGGAGACTGTCTATTACTGTATATGGGCCTGTCTCCTACTGCATATGGAGACTGTCTATTACTGTATATGGGCCTGTCTCCTACTGCATACGGAGACTGTCTATTACTGTATATGGGCCTGTCTCTTGCTGTATATGGGGACTGTCTATTACTTTATAAGGGCCTGTCTCTTGCTGTATATGGGGACTGTCTATTACTTTATATGGGCCTGTCTCTTGCTGTATATATGGTGGCTGTCTCTTGCTGTATATGGGGCTGTCTCAATATATATGGGCATGCCTCTTGCTGTATATTGAGTTGCCCCTTGCTGTATATGGGGCTGCCCCTTGCTGTATATGGGGCTGCCCCTTGCTGTATATGGGGCTGCCCCTTGCTGTATATGGGGCTGCCCCTTGATGTATATGGGACTGTCTATTACTGTATATGGGCCTGTCTCTTTCTGTATATGGTCCTGTCTATTTCTGTATATGGGTCTGACTCTTGCTGTTTATGGGGGCCGTCTCTTGCTTTATATGGGGGCTGTCTCTTGCTGTATGTGGGGGCTGTCTCTTGCTGTATATAGGGGCTGTCTCTTATTGTCTATAGGGTCTGTCTCATTGTCTATAGCGTCTGTCTCTTACTGTATATGGGGCCTTTCTTTTGCCATATATGGGGCCTGTCTTTTAGTGTATATGGGGGGCTGTATCTTGCTGTACATTGGGGACTGTCTCTTGTTGGATATGGTAGTATCTGGAAGTGCTTCAGAGCTTACTTTGGTAAGCACTGAATATTTCTAATGCTTTGTACATTTTACTGAATTGCTTTTTATTAACATATTCCATACAAATTACCTTGTATATCCCCCCAAATTATACTTGCTTCCCTGTTCTCAAAAAAGGGTGGTACTAGGAGGTGTTTAGGGGTCCTAGGGGGAGGTTCTAGGGGTGGGTAGGGGGTGCAGACAGGTGTGACCTAGGGTAGGCAGGTGAGATCCTGCATCTTTTCTCTGAGAAAAAAAGCCCTGGTGAAGATTACTTTGGTATTGCTAAGATTTTAAATGAGGCCTATGTCACAGATCTTTAGCTTTGCTACAGATCTGTCTCCTCTATTGCCAAAGATCAGCAGGTATGCTGGTACATGTAGTTCCATTGCTTTAACTTATAAGATTCTGCTTGGTACCCGTTGTCCCACAAGACTTGAGACTGGGTAACCTCCCACTGTTAATTCAATTAGCTTCTTGTCCAGCCAGGACATCTCTATTCATTCTAACTTGGTTCATTGCCCCAGGCTTTGAATATTAACCACTTTAACACTAGCCACTGTGCTGCTACTGCGGCACAGTGGCTCGTTATCGACTAGCGACGTAGACCTACATCGCTAGACTCCTCCCCTGTAGGCGGCGCTCGCGCGCTGCCGGAGGCGCGCTCCCGCTGTTTTCATTCACAGCGGAAGTCGGGCCAGGGGAGGAGCGGCGGCGATTGCCGCTGCTCTGCCCCGATCGTCGGGGAATCCAGTTTGGAGATCCGCCCGCCTGTGGGCGGATCTCCTAAGTGACAGGGAGTGACAGATCGGAGTGTTCAGCATAGCTGGACATCCGATCTGTCCCTGTCTCACTCAGTCACCTCCCCCCCACATGTTAGTAAGCACCAGGCATACATTAACCCCTCCCTCTCCAATAAAATTAACCCCTTCCCTGCCAGTGTCATTTTTACAGTAACAGTGCATATTTATAGCACTGATTACTGCAGTAATGTCACTGGTACCCCCAAAAGTGTCAAAAATGTCAGTCAAGGGTCCGATCTGTCCGCCGCAATGTCGCAGTCCCGCAAAAAAAATCGCAGATCGCCGCCATTACTCGTTAAAAAAAAAAAACACCAAAAATGACATAAATCTTTCCCTTAGTTAGTAAACGCAATAACTTTTGCGCAAACCAATCAAAATACGCTTATTGCAATTTTTTTTTTACCAAACATGGGTAGCAGAAAACAAATTGGCCAAAAATTTAAAAATAAATTGGTTTTTACATCTTTTTTGGGGGGAATTTCATATAAAATTTTTTTAAAATATTGTTATTTTTTCAAAATAAATGCTCTTTTTTTGTTTATAGCGCAAAAAGTAAAAATCACACAGGTGATCAAACACCACCAAAAGAAAGCTCTGTTTGTGGGAAAAACAGGACGTACATTTCGTTTGGGTACGGCGTCGCATGACCGCGCAATTGTCAGTTAAAGTCGCACAGCGCCGAATCACAAAAAGTGGCCCAGACGTAAGACAGCAAAATGCTCTAGTGGTAAAGTGGTTAATGTTTCTAGTAGTCGAGCCTTTGTGTCTCCAAGTGTATTTCAAGCCTGTTTCCTGTTCAGTGTCATTGTGCAACTCTACCTGCTCTTATAGATTCCTGTTTGACTGTTTGCATGGCTACTCACTTCTAGCTGTTATGTGTGTCTTTGTGTACCTGTTCCCAGTGTCTGTGTTCCCATGCACACCTGTCAGTTTGAATTTTACTTTGCCCTGTTCAGTGATCTCAGCGCTGCAAGGGATTCTCATTTTTCTATTGGCCCTTAGTTCCCAGGTAGCTGTCTGCTTGGGTGAGAAAGAGGGCTGCAACCTGGAAGTTTTCTGCAGTGCAACCGATCCCTATCTTCAAGAGCTCTAGAGAAGACAATGCAGTTCCTTCGACTCTGCGCCTTGGCCCTTCCAAGGATCCTCACCCCTGTTGCACGTGCAGACATGCTGTGTTCTCCCCATATAGTGCCATTAGGTATTCTTCCTGTCTTAGAATCCTTGTATACATCATCTGTATATCATGTACCTGCCTTCCTGTGAGACCTGAACCCCAGTGTTGCAAGTGATTCTTACTAGTTTATAATTTTCTGCCTGCCTGTAAGACCAGAACTCCAGTGCTGCATTATACTCCTGCCATTCTATTAAGTTCTGTATTCTGTGCTCTCCAAGTCTCTTGTCTTTGTACTTGCATGTTCTTGGTCAACTTTAGGGTCGCTGATCCAAGCCATACATTAACGGCCCCCTTTCAGACTGCCTATTGTTCATGATAAACGTTTCATTGAATTCAGAATAGTGTAGACAGTTTAGTTTGGATGACAGTTGAATAACACATTGAACACAAATGAGAATGGTTTCTCCTTGTATTAAGACATTTGTATTTTCTTTTCTTTTCTTCCAGGTCTTATTACCTCTATAACATAGATTTACTTCAGCAGAAAAAAAACAGTGGACTAACAATCTGAGTGACACCATCTTCAAAAATATCCTCCCTCATTCCTGCACTTTATGACATCAGCCACAAACAACATTGATGGAGAAAAGTGCTTTCAAAAGCTTTTTAATATCTGAAGAACTTTGATACTTGTCATGTCAGCTGTCTGTGAAAAAAGTCAAAGCTCAGTTTGCTATGATTGCAAGACGATCTGCACACCTACCGGAAGTTTCTTGTCATGTGGATGGTGATGGTCCTGAAGAGGAGAATATTATGTATGAACATTGTATGCGTTCTTGGGTGTTGCAGTGGGGTCTTATGGAGGACTAGCTGTCAAATTTATATCAAAGGAATTAACTAAAGTCTTGTCACGCATACACTGTTAGACCAAATGGTCATTATAAATGGTTAGAGGGAGATGTCAGGAAATTTACAAGGGATTGAGAGGAATTGTAATTTTATCTGCCTTTCTTCAAAATACATTTTATGTTTTTGTAGGTTTTGCATGTGTTATGAGACCTAGTTTTCTCAATTTTCCCCAATATCACTATCTCTAATATCCACATCCAGTTAGGCCCTACACATCTTTGACTGTCACTAAAGGAATCTCTACATATATACATACAGTATACATATATACTGTATGAATAATCAAGAACCCAACTGTTCACAACCAGTGTATGAACTGTTTGTTATAGCACTGTTATGTTTCCAAATTTCATTTTCTTTGAAAGGGATAGTTGTGTGGCCAATTATGATGGCCAAGATAAGGGATTAATCAGGTAAATGGAGTAGCCATTTTATTTATCAAACATTTATTTATGATTATCAAACAATTATTTCTGATTTAGCAGATAAATTGGATGCATAATTTGTTAGAAGTCAATATGTGTAATAGCTGCATTTTGTGTTAACATTTTATTTACACCTCCAGCTGTGATGATGGCTTTCTCGGCATTTTCCCACAGAGCCACTGGAAGTGACAAGCCTATGTGAACAACTATTCCTCATTTCAATCAAGATTTGACTTCAATGAAACTTTAGACAGATAGGTCCCAACCTTTGTAAAACATATAAATGATATTACAAGTCCTTGGCCACTTAGAGCCATTGTTTTTAAACCAACACTATGTTACTGTACTGCTCTCCAAACATGTATTTCTACCTACATGTTTGTAAAACAAATACAGCTTTTCTTCAATCTGGCTTCAACAGTCAAAATTTTACTGAAACCGATGAGTTTTGGGATTTCCCCTACACTCCGAATCCATTAAATGATTTTTGAATGACCCTCACCCCAGTGGGTGGACCTTTCAGCATGTGTAAGGTCTAATACAGCTTTAACACATCGATCCAGGGTCCTCTCAAACTAGCACCATCAATCTTCTCCTCCACTTCCCAGCATAGATAGATAAATGCTCATAAAAGAGTTGGGGCTGTGACATCAACACAATTTATCTTGACAATACAAATTAAAGAGGAAGTAAACCCTCCTCTGACACTTTTACCTATAGGTAAGCCTATGATAAGGCTTACCTATAGGTACTGTAAATATCTCCTAAACATGTACCGTTTAGGAGATATTTACCTTACATGCAGCCAGTGACGTCACTGGCGCATGCGCTCTGAAGGAACGGCCGCTCGTGCCGTTCCTTCAGAGCTCCGTGCCATGACCATCGGCTCCCGCGCACTTGCGCGGGAGTGACGTCACAGCGGCATCCGGCCATCTGATTGCGATCCCGGAAGACGGGCGACTAGACATGTTGCCCGTCATACAGGTGAGCGGACGGCACGGCGGGGGCTCGTTCTAAGGTAAGTATTTCATAATGAGCTAGTATGCGATGCATACTAGCTCATTATGTGTTTGTCTTGCAGCTTGCAAGAAGAAAAAAAAAATTTTGGGGGTTTAAAACCTCTTTAAAATGTATTTTCTGAAAACGTGTCATCTTGAACTCCTTTTGTATCACCATTTAGTCCCCTGTAAAAACATGCTGCACAAGATGTGTGAAAACACTTTCCTGGCTTACTATTGGCTGTTGGTGCCAGAACACTGAGTGGCTACCACTCTATGCATATTGCTGCTGAAAGCTCTACTTCTCCACTGTATATCTACATAATCTTTCCTGCCATTTCCGCTCCTTTTAATAACTTGGAGTGAGTGCTCAGGCTGACCAGGAATCTGCATATGTACCCAATACTCTACTTCATTGTACACTGAGCATGTGCAGTACTATCACAAGGCATTTACCATAGGGTACACTGAACACATACACCAAGCATCAGTGATCTCCCCCCCCCCCTCAGAGTACCTGGTGTCTTTACATCCACAGAACTTCAATGATACCCGCTCCCTCAACAGACCACCAATGTCATCGTCCCCACTTAGCATCAAATGCCCCCTCTTCCCTCACTTAGCCCCACTTTTCTTCCTCCCTCAACTTAGCACCAGTGCCCCCCCCCCCTCACTTTGCATCATTGTTTCACCACTGAGCACCAAAGCCCCCTCTCTCCCCACTTTAGCACAGGTGTCTTACCTTTACCATTGTTAGCATGCTGAGCACCAATGCCCTCCTTTCCCCAAACAGAGAACCACTGCCCCCCCCTCTCCTCCTCACTTATCACCAATGCCCCCCTTTCCCTCAAACAGGACACCAAAATTGTCAGCTGGAATGTTAAGGGCCTTAAATACCCTAATAAGAGAATGGCTGTCCTCAGGCATCTGAAACGCCTGAGGGCAGACATTGCGGTGTTGCAGGAAACTCATCTGGCGGCCGGTGATCTAGATCGCATGTGCAAATTGTGGGTGGGCAAAGTTTTTGGATCTCCGGCAGTCAGAGGTAAGGCAGGAGTAGTTGTACTACTGCACAAACGTCTGGCCTACACGGTCAACGACACATCCCACGATGTCTCTGGACGAATACTGACCCTGAACCTTACCACTGGTTCTAAAACTTGGACTTTGGCCGGGGTGTATGCACCGAACGCGCCTACTAAACACTTCTTCCAACTGCTTACCTCTTTTCTGGCTCCTATGGCCCATACTCCACTCGTTGTAGCCGGTGACTTCAACACAGTGATGCAAGTGGTGTAGGACAAAAGGGGTGGAGAGGATCGCTCCCCTACGCGTCTGCTTCCCTCCACTTCGCCACTACAGACATTTGCGGATGGCCTGCTCCTGACGGATGTCTGGTGTCTAGCACACCCCACAGCAAGCGAATTCACTTTCTTCTCGCACTTGCTTAATTCCCTATCACGCATTGACTACATATTCTCCAATGCTTCCCTCTTACCCCACGCTACCCGACCTGACATCCACGAGATTGCAGTCTCAGATCATTGTCAAATATGACCCCTCCCACCACAAAATCATCATGGCGTTTCCCCGCATATCTGGCAAAAGATGCTGGGCTTCAAAAGCTCATCAGAGATGCCTGGGCGGACTTTCTGTTGTATAACTCCTCACCAGACTGTTCTCCTGCACTTTTGTGGGAGACAGGCAAGGCAGTACTGAGGGGGCGCATTATTTCCTATGTCTCGGCCCACAAGTGTAAGGTTAATGCAGCCTGTGCAGCGGCCAGTGCATCTCTACGAGAGGCACAACGGCTTCTAAATAGCTCCAACACAGCGGAAAACAGAGACCGTTGGTCCAAGGCCAAATCCAACTTCGAGACGTGGGCTGAGGCACAGGAAACCATGTTTACCCATTTTCAGGATTGGAGATTCCACAAATATGGCAATAAGCCGGGTAAGATTTTAGCGACGCTGTGCAAACCACCCTTCATCCCCACAGTAGTGACTGCATTAAAAACTGCACAGGGGACGTTAGTACACACACCGCAAGATGTACTGAACACCTTTGAACACTTTTACACTTCTCTGTATGGACCTTACCCCATTGATGTCACAGAGGCGGAGGCTTTGCTCGCCTCGGTCACACTCCCCACAGTCACTGCCGACCAACTATCCTCTCTGAATGCTCCCTTCTCCCTAGAGGAACTTACTGCGGCTATCAAGTCCCTCTCGCCGGGTAAAGCGCCAGGACCGGACGGGTACACCTCAGAGTTCTACAGACTAGCTTTAGATACGTTGGCTCCTTCCCTCCTTGACCTATACAACTCGATCTATCAGGGAGGCAAATACATGCCCGCCGGCTACCAGGCCTACATTAAATTGATTTATAAACAAAGGAAAGATCCTACTAACCCCGGTTCATACCAGCCTATTTTGTTGCTAAATCTGGACTCCAAACTCTTGTCAAAGATGGTGGCGAACAGACTAGCTACTATTTTACCGTCATTGATTCATCCTGTCCAATCGGGATTCACCCAGGGGAGGTCGGCCACTTCCAACCTTAGGAAGGTGATCGCAGCCTTGGCATACGCTGGGGCCAATCCAGCTGCGGATGCTGCCATTGTCACCTTGGATGCTGAAAAAGCTTTTGATAATGTCAGCTTCCGCTGGCTGGATATGGTCCTTACCAAGTTTGGCTTTTCCGGTGCTTTCCTTCACTTAATCCGTGAAATGTACCGGACCCCCATGGCACAAGTGGTGGTGGCCGGCCTCACCTCAGCAGCTTTCCAACTCCACAAGGGCACCAGGCAGGGCTGCCCTCTCTCCCCCCTCCTCTTCAACATGGCTATTGAACCCCTCTCCAGAACATTGACCTTTCACCCTTACCTTAGAGGCATTCCTGTGGGTACTCAGCAACTGCGAACAGCGCTTTTTGCCGATGATGTACTAATCTTCACGGCTGATCCCGCTCATGACTTGCCTTTGATCCAATCCCTATTTGCTAATTTCTGTTCATGCACGGGGTTACGTATAAATTTCTCCAAAAGTGAAGTGTTACCTCTGCGCTCCCCTCACCGACCGCATTGGGCGTCTTGCTCCACGTTCTCTATAGTTCGCTCCCATATCACATATCTAGGCATTTGGGTAGGGAGACATCGATCCTCCCTCTACTCTTTAAACTTTACCCCTGTAGTGGATAAAATTATAGCTGAACTTCAAAACTGGCAGTCGCTGCCCCTGTCCTTCAGGGGCAGGTGCCATCTATTTAAAATGTCTAGTTTTCCTAAACTGCTATATCCCATGCAAACATTACTCATCCTGCTGAAACAAAGATATCCAACGCCTTAACCATGCTCTCTCAGGCTTCATTTGGCAGGGTAGACGCTCCCGCATCGCACTGCGCAAGCTCTACCTTACGAAATGGAAGGGTGGGGTAGGTCTACTAGATATAAGGATGTACAACCTTTCTTGCCTCCTTTGTGGTGCTTTAGACTGGATCTCGGGTAGTTCTAGATATACGAATTATGACCTGGAAATGCAAATGGTGCGGCCTTATGACCTGACGGCCCTGCTGCACTGTAGACATAGAGACATCCCTCCAGACTTGCGTACAAACCTCCTGTTAAGGGACACGGCTATCGCCTGGAGGGAGGTACGCAGGAAACTTGGGACCCCTCACAGGGTCTCTGGCTTCCTGCCTATTCAAAAACACCTTCTCTTTCCGCAGGGGCAGTAGGGCCAGGTGTTTGATCTGTGGGCGGCTAGAGGTCTTTAAACATTTTCCCAGCTGTATGACTCTAGTTCTGGTCTCCCACTAAACTTCTCAGATATTTGTCGGAAATATGATTTACCCCAGGGTCATTATCTGTATGTGCAACAATGTATCAGCTTCAATCATTCCTTAGACACCCCGGCCACGGTCCACTTCAAGTCATCCATTATAGACTCCTGGGTGAAGTGGGGGGCCCACAAAATTTCACACATTTACCCCTCACTATGTCTGGAACTTTACAACCATATTGCCTCGCAGGTGGCTACTTGCTGGAATACAGTTCTCTCCTCCCAGCCTCTTTGTGCACAATGTATTTTGGAGGGAGCAACAACTTAAAATCCTACATGGGGCATACATTCCCTGCCCCTGGTGGTCCCGGACCCAAACAAATCTCTCTGTCCTCTCTGCAACCAACATTTTCCATCCCTTCTTCACAAATTCTGGCTATGCCCATTGGTTTCTCTCTTCTGGGACATGGTCTTGGCCCTTATCAACCACACTCTGGACCTGCATCTGCCAAAGGATGTGTATCTGCTTTTCTTTGGGGACATTCAGGGCACTCTACCCCTCCTGCCCAAGCCTCAGAGAAAACTACTGCAACACCACAAGCCCTGGCTCTTGAGTTGTTTGATGATAGCTAGGAGGATCATCTTGAAGCACTGGACATCAGAGGAACCTTCCACTATCACGGAAGTTAAGGGGGAACTGCAAGTACTTCTATGAAGGGACTTGATAGATCTTCACCTACTGCGGCTCCCCTCCCATACTCGATTCCACCTGAAATGGTCTCACTACGGGCTCTCCTGCTTCACCCCTTTCACTGACAATGCCTCCCCTTAGCATTCCCATGAGTTCTGGAGCGTCGGGCTCCTGCATGTAGACACCCGATAAGTACTTTGATAAGTGTCATTATGTTTAATCTTTGCAGTTTTCATACTGGGTCTCCACGTTCTGTTCTCTACGCTTATGGATATCCTACCCTGACACATCCGCTAATGTGATATTGTGTCGCTCTGCAACAGGCCTCCCTCTCCCCACCCCCCCCTTCCACCTCCTTTATCTTTATTCTTTCCTCTTCATAACCTTTTTCCCCCTTATGCCCCCTCCCTTCCTCTTTACTTCTGCCCTTCCCCCTCCTCCCCTCCCCCCCCTATTTCTTCTCCCCCCCCTCCTCCTACTCTCCCCCCCCCCACATTACTCTCCATCCGGCTATTTTGATCTGTGCTCGATTATTCTCCCAGATGGGATCATTATAAGGTGTAAAATGTGAAATGAAGTGTCAATGCCAGCCTTTCGCATTCATTCTAGGGTTAATAGTTTCTAATTGTTCGGACCTGTTTATTGCTGTACATCCCTGTTTCAAATGTTTTGATGTATTGTTTATTGATCTTCAATAAAATATTATATATAAAAAAATTTAAAAAAAAGTGGCCGTAAAAACTACACTTCTCTTGCCCTTCTTCTCCCCTCGCACTCCTTCTTGCGCATATAAACAGTGCCCCCCTGAGTTCAGCTGATTAACAATCAGCCAGCAAAAACTATATAAGAGAGGAAAAACAGTTGGTTAAAAGGCGTTACCTATAAATATATTTAAAAAATACTAAATGTATAAAATCATTCAATGTGCAAGAATCGGATAATAGAAATAGCATGGTATAAAGTGCAATGTGTCACTAAATCATAAAAAAAGGGAGTTTGAGTCACGCACTCCCCCAACAAAGTGCTGAGTAGATAATATGCCGTGAATGTAATAGAGTGCAATAAGCAATAAATAAAACAATTGTGCACTAGGGATGATCGAACGGTTCGGGTCGACCATTGGTTCGACCCTAACATTGACTGTTCGAAATTCGGCCGAATTCCGAACTTTTTGCGGAAAAAGTTCGGAATTCGGCAACCAGAACCGACCAAAATGCAGTGGGACAGGAACTGGGCTTTAAAAGCCTGTGATTGGACCAGAAACATCAGTAAAAGCCAATTGAGGGGGCAGGAGGATGCTAGGAATGTGATTGGAGTGACTAGGGGGTCCGGAGGCCAATCAGAAGTGAATATACCCCCCAGTATATAACATAGCCCAGCCAAATCTCTAGCACTGTAATACAGGGGCTGTGGAAGAGAGTGGAAGCAGTTCTGTTACTCCTGCTGCAAAAGTGTCATTTAGCAATTATTAGTGTGAGGAAAGGGATATCTAGTGTAGTTAGGGTACTATATACCACTATAGTTAGATTCAATAATCTAGTTTCTGTAGGGAAAGTGTTAAGTGTCAGGGTGACCGTAGTGTAGTGTAGGGTGAACTGACTCTGACTGCTATGCCAGAGTGACCAAACTCTTCCATGTCAGGGTGACCCCCATAAGAAAAAGATCATGTTTCTTAGAATTTTTAGTAGAGCAGGGATGGGGCTCCGCTCCTTGTATGCCAGGGTGACCGAATTTATCCATGTCAGGGTGACTGCCATAAGAAAAAGATCGTTTGTCTTAGAATTTTTAGTAGAGCAGGGATGTGGCTCCGCTCCTGTCACACCTGGGCGTTTTTGTTTCAGGCGTTTATTGTGCTTCTTTGTGGACATCTTTGGAGGCAGGCATGACATCTGAACTTCTGTGTAGGGGTATATATACACACACACATATGTATATATACACATACACACATATAGGTGTGAAAGTAGCGGAACCCCATCCATGTGCTAATGAAATTATTTGCAGGGATGTGGCTCCACTCCTATCACACCTATATGTGTGTATGTGTATATATACATATACGTGTGTGTGTATATATACCCCTATACAGAAGTTCAGATGTTATGCCTGCCTCGAAAGATGCCCAAAAAATGCCCAATAAACGCCTGCAACAACACACCTGGGTGTTTTTGTTGCAGGCGTTTATTGGGCATTTTTTTGGCGTCTTTGGAGGCAGGCATAACATCTGAACTTCTGTATAAGGGTATAAACACACACACACATATATGTATATATACACATACACACATATAGGTGTGAAAGTAGCGGAACCCCATCCATGCGCTAATGAAATTATTTGCAGGGATGGTGTTACCCTCCTTTCACACTGATATGTGTGTATGTGTATATATACATATATGTGTGTGTGTATATATACCCCTATACAGAAGTTTAGATGTTATGCCTGCCTCCAAAGACGCCCAAAAAATGCCCAATAAATGCCTGCAACAAAAATGCCCAGGTGTGTTGTTGCAGCCGTTTTTTGATCATTTTTTGGGCGTCTTTCGAGGCAGGCATAACATCTGAACTTCGGTATATATACACACACACACATATATGTATATATACACACATATAGATGTGATAGGAGCGGAGCCACATCCCTGCTCTACTAAAAATTCTAAGAAAAATTATCTTTTTTTTCTGGTTATGGACATGCTACAGAGCTGAAACTTCACAGGTACACTTTTTAGACCACCCAGACACTAAATTCAAAGAAATCTCATATTTTTTTTTTCAATATTTTTTTCAATAATTGGCTCTCTATCAAAAACGACAATTTTTAAGAACTTTGTTTTGTGTGATTAATAGTCCCTGGGGCATGACCCAGAACCCTAGGCACTTTTTAGGGGCATTTATTGGGTTTAAGGGCTTCAAAATTGTGTTTTTTGATTACCGAAGTTCGGGTCCCATTGATTTCAATGGGGTTCTGGAATCCGGACCCGAACTTTCGGGAAGTTCGGGTGTTCTGGTCGAACCAAACTTTTCAAAAGTTCGATCATCCCTATTGTGCACAGGTGATGATAAAACTTATTGTAAAAAAATATACTTTATATAGTGCAGGTGATATGATTGGAGTGCAATGAATAGGAAAAATTATAGAGTGTATACTCTGAGAAAAAATAAATAAATAAATAAATGATTAATAGGAAAGGAAGAGGTACTTTCCTAAAGGTGTTAGGTGCAGTGTCCGTGATAAACCAACAATATTCCAGTGAATGAAAGAATATGAAAGGAGGTTACACCTGTGTAATCCACTAGGTGTCGCACCTCCTATACAACCTGTTGGTATATAGTATTGGACAGGCTGATGAATCCAGGGGTCCCTTCCACTTATTAATGAGCGGCTGTGATTGCTGATGGTCCTCAAACAGTCTGTGTGCTCAAACAGAAGGAAACCCCTGTAAAGCAGTATACAAGGCGATCAAGGATAGAAGCAGTATAGACTCACTGCATAGGCTGATTGCGATCAGTGTAGTAGCCAGGAAGCTTCCGCGTTCCACGGCTCAGGCTCCAAAACCGGAAGTGACGTTAGACTCCACTGTACGCGTTTCGTCATCGGACGTCTGGTGGAGCTTCGGAGAAGCTAGGTATGTCTAGAGTCCGCCATCTGCACAGAATCAGTGTCCTAGAGGCCAACAGTATGTGTAGAAACATCTGTCTATAGTGGACGGGGTAAACATCTATGCCTAGATTCAACAAGGCCAATTCCTTCTTGGGGGGATGCAGTATTCCCATACATTCGTCCCCCAGCAACCGCCAGGCCATCAGGGCTGCCTGCAACGTTGGAGGAAGCCCAGGGAGAGGCCAGGGGATCCAGAGGTCGCCCAGGAGAAACAACCGAAGGTCCTTGATTGGTGACAGATGATGCTCAAGGGATGACCAAGGGAATTCATTCTCGTGAGCGAACCATGTCCGCAGTTGGTCCAACCTAGTGGACCAGTAGTAAGTATGGAGGTCTGGAAGTTTGGCACCACCTAAGGCCTTTGGCTGTGTCAGGATGGAGGCAGAAACTCTCACCCTTTTACCGCACCATATAAAATCGTGCAGGCCTCGAGAAAGTGCATCCAGGTATTTTTTGGGGAAAGGGATGGGGAGTGCCTGGAACAAATATAGCACCTGGGATAAAATCATCATTTTGTAGGTGGGGGGTAATATTCACTCCTAGGTAAGGGATCTGGTCATCAGACCAAGGATAGGGGCATTGTGTTTGTAAAAGGGCAACAACTTTCGGACTGACTCCCATATTATGCGCTAGGGATTTCGAGGTATTCACCTTGTGATTGGAGATGGCCCCAAATGCTAGGAGTGTGTGGTGAACAGCCGGGAGGGAACACAGGTTCGTCAGGATGACCACAATGTCGTCTGCAAAGAGGTTGACTTTATGGACGGTGTCATCTAAGCGGAACCCCCTCCACCATGTCGTCAGACCGAATGGCCTTCGCCAGAGGTTCAATCATACGGTTAAAGATTGCTGGGGAGAGAGGACATCCCTGACGGGTGCCATTGGTGATGACGAACGGAGTCGAGGCAACGCCAGAAGTGAGAACCTGGGACGAGGGGCAAGAGTAGAGTGCCAACAGGGCATATAGTATTCCACCAGAGAAGCCAAATTTCTCTAGAGTCATACGCATGTATAGCCAGTTCACCCTGTCGAACGCCTTCTCTGCATCCAACGTAAGGAGCAGAGAAGGCGTTCGGGTGCTCTCCGCCAAATGGACCATATCAATGATGCGCCTAGTAGCATCCGACGTCTGCCTGCCCGGCATAAAGCCCATTTGATCATTTTAAATCAGGTGTGGGAGAATGGGCTGTAAGCGTGCCGCTAGTACTATAGCATAAACCTTAAGATCACTGTTGAGAAGGGAAATAGGCCTGTAGTTGGCAGGGAGGCTAGGATCCTTGCCCGGCTTGGGGATAGTCGTGATATAAGCGCTCAGCATTTCCCGTGGGAAGGTAGAGGTCCGTGCAGCCTTGTTAAACACCTCAGCAAGAAAGGGGCTCAAGGTATTGTTGTGGAGCCTATAATACTCATTGCATAAGCCGTCTGGGCCTGGGGATTTACGAGTGAGTAAGGAGTGGATTGCTTTAGAGACCTCCGTCGTCGTGAACGGAGAGGAGAGGGACTGCATTTGGGTGTCAGAAAGGGCGGGGAGAGAGAGCCTATCCAGAAAGTGTTGAATAGCTTCTGAGCTGGGTTGGGCAGTAGCGGGGTCCTGGGCTAAGTTGTACAGGGAGCCATAGAAAGTCACAAACTCATTCGCAATATCCTTAGGATGGGTGAGTTTAGCCTTGGACCTATGGTGTGTCACGTGGGAGATACGGGCGGCTGCCCTCTTTTGTTTGAGTCTGAAAGCTAGAACCTTACCTGCCCTGTTGGCATGGGCGTAATAGCGTAGCTTGAGAGATTTAAGATGGCTGTTATAACGGTCTGAGGTGAGGTATGACTTAAGGGATTCCCCCTTCTGGGTCAAATCCCTGGCCACTGAGGGGGTAGGAGTACGTTTGCGGATGGCTTCCAGATCACCAATCTCTGAGAGGAGAGCTGTGAGTTTATGAATATAGGCTTTGCGCATCCTGGCAGTTTGCTGAATACATATTCTCCATATATAAGCCTTATGCGCTCCCCAGAGTGACCAAGGATCCAAAACCGAAGAGGCGTTGATTCGGAGAAACTCACCCAGGTGGTCCCCAATCACCTTACCAGTGAGAGAGTCCTGGAGAACTCTAGCGTCACAGCGGCAAATGGAAGTCCGTTCCCTGGGTCCGCTCTCCTCCACAACCATCTCCACAGCCGCATGGTCAGACTATGTGATGCTTCTGATTGCTGAGGAGGAGACCTTACCCATTAAAGGGAGATCCGTCACAAACAGGTCAATGCGAGAGTATGAGCGATGTCTGGAGGAGTAGTGAGAATAGTCCCTCTCCGAACCATGCTGACATCTCCAGACATCGTAAAGTTGTTCCCCATGAAGGAGAGAGTGTAAAGAGAGTTGTCGGCCCTGTGCGGACACCGATGTGTTGATCCCCGGGTCGACCACAGCATTAAAATCACCACACATTACCAGATTACCATAAATATTCATGGATATCTTCCGAAGAAGTCTGTGGAGAAAGCGCTTCTGGTGACTATTTGGAGCATATAGCGCCACCAGTGTCAGAGGCATAGAGTTAAAGTCTCCTTGTAGTATCAAAAAGCGGCCGTCCAGATCACAGATCGTATCCTTCAAAGAGAAGGCGATCGTGTCTTTGATCGCCACCAGGACCCCGCGCTTTTTCTCAGGTGCATTAGCAAAGAAAAGGTGAGGAAAGTTCTTGTGGGAGCTGACTGAGATAGTTTTAAAGTACAACATACAGTATGTTTGAATTCCATTTATATATATATATATATATATATATATATATATAAATATATATATATATATATATATATATATATATATATATATATATATATATATATATATTTATTTTATTTTTTTATTTTTTATAAATGAATGATGTTCTTCCTGAAATTATGAGGTTCTTTCAATCCAGAGCCATTTAAGTTATTTTCTTAGGTTGTTATTCTGATACCAATATGGGTAATGGTTACAGTAAAGAATAGATCAAAGAATTAAGTACAATTAAGAAACAACGATGGTGTATGCGAGCTTCTGTTTATTTTTTTTATTTTTTTTTTTTTACTGTAAGTATAAGAGGATAAAGTAATGTAGACAGGCGTCGCCTGCCTTTGCAGATAATTTATGTGGTTTTATTCAACATGCTTGTTCTTGTAACCTGAAAAGTAGCATTTGTTTCAGCCTTGTCATTGACTGAATAAAAAACAGATACATGTGTTAATCTTTCATTCAGACAAATACCCTCAACAAGTTCCAGTACTTATCAAGTTACTTTTTATCTCTTTATCACTCTTAGATGGCCAAAGAAGAAACCTGGGAAGGTATGTAATTTCTATTCACATAAAATCACTTAATGAGATGTAATAGCATATTATAAGCTCTCAAACTCTACTATAATTGGAAGACTTAAATTCTGTCTGCCTTTAGTTATTGCATTGTCAGGGTGTCAGACAAGTAGGGTGGCCCTAAAAAGAAGTTTGAAATACATTTCTTATAGCAGATTTTTTTTTCTCCAAATACTATATGCATCTTTTTAAGGGGGGAGAAACTGTGGGGTTGATTTACTAAAGGCAACTAACTGTGCACTTTGCAAAGTGAAGTTGTACTCTGCAAGTGCAATTGCTCCTGTGTTTTATACAGGGCTAGAATTATTGATTTATGAATTGAATTTATGCCCTTTTTAAGGTACTTGAATTTTTTGTTAGCTTTGTTAGCAGTGGCTGTTCGTTGCATTTATGATCTACAAGCACTCCCAGATCATTTTCCATCACTGATTCTCCCGAGGGAGTCCCTCCTAATGTGTGTTTGGCATGTATATTTTTTTAACCCAAACTAATAACTTTAGATTTCTCAACTTTGAACCTCATCTGCCATTTAGCTGCCCAACCCCCTAATTTGTCAGGGTCTAACTGTAATGATGTACAGTATATCCTGTGCCAAAATTATTTTCTTTAATAATTTAATATCAGCATACACTGAAATTGAACTCCTTTTTTAGATTTCTATATAATTACCATTTCTCCTTGGGTGGATGTTCTGGAGTTTAAAGTGGAGTGGAGTAGTGGAGACAGGCATCATTCAGATATCATCCTTTTCTGTCGGTGCTTACCTTCAAAGTAAAAACAATCATAGCAGCTGTTTAGCCCCTCCTGCCACCCTCCGGTGCTTCTATCGGCTCGCCAAAGAAGAAATCTGCTGGCAGGGGGAGGTGACCATAGAGCTGACTGAGGATCAGATGGTCCCCAGTCATCTCTATGACTCTCGAAGGCTAATTGTGACGTTATGACATCAAGTCCGGCCTCGGCAGTTGTGCCGTGTATTCAGCTGGAGAGCCTGAGATGGTGTTTTTTTCCAACCTAGAGGAAATATGTGGGGAATTATAGACCCCACATCTCTCCACGAAGAGGACCTGTCATGCCCTATTCCTATTACAAGGGATGTTAACATTCCTTCTAATAGGAATAAGAGCCGGTTCACACTACCGCGACCTCTAAGTCGCCTCATAAGGAGCGACTTGTTAGCGCGACTTTCAGCTCGACTTCAGCGCGACTTCAGCGGCACTTGTGAATTATTTTAAGCGACTTATGATAGACGACTTTGTACGACTTTGTATTTGGCCAATTTCCTCATTGCCCACCAAAAAAAGTTCTTAAAAATTGTTGTTTTTAAAAGAGAGCCAATTATTGAAAAAAATATTTTAAAAAATTAGATTTCTTTGGATTAATTAGTGTCTGGGGGGGTCTACAAAGTGTACCTGTGAAGTTTCAGCTCTGTAGCATGACCAGAAACAGAAAAAAAAGATAATTTTTTGAATTTTTATTAGCGCAGGGATGGGGTTCCACTCCTGTCACACCTGGGTGTTTTTGTTTCAGGCGTTTATTGGGCATTTTTTGGGCATCTTTGGAGGCAGGCATGACATCTGAACTTCTGTATAGGGGTATATACACACATATATATATATATATATATATATATACACATACACACATATCGGTGTGAAATGAGGGTAACACCTGCAAATAATTTCAGTAGCGCAGGGATAGGGTTCTGCTCCTTTCACACCTATATGTGTGTTTGTGTATATATACATATATATATGTGTGTGTGTGTGTGTGTATATATACCCCTACACAGAAGTTCAGATGTCATGCCTGCCTCCAAAGATGTCCACAAAAAAGCCCAATAAACACCTGAAACAAAAACGCCCAGGTGTAAAAGGAGCGGAGCCCCATCCCTGCTCTACTAATAATTCTAAGAAAAATTATCTTTTTCTTATGGCGGTCACCCTGACATGGATGAGTTCTGTCACCCTGGCATAGCAGTCAGAGTCAGTTCACCCTAAGCTACACTACGGTCACCCTGACACGTATCAGTGCCACATATCAGTGCCACGAATCAGTGTCCACCAGTGCCACGTATCAGTGCCACAAATCAGTGCCACGTATCAATGCCACGAATCAGTGTCCACCAGTACCACGCATCAGTGCCACGTATCAATGCCACGAATCAGTGTCCACAAGTGCCACGTATCAGTGCCACGAATCAGTGTCCACCAGTGCCACATATCAGTGCCACGAATCAGTGTCCACCAGTGCCACTCACACAGACCAGGAAGAGATAATGGTATATAGGAACTGTAGGCATGGCTGAATTGTGGGGAATGCCTGGTTAATTTTCCTTTTTCTTCCTGGAAAGTCGGATCACACGTCGCTTCAAATAAGATAAGGATCCGACTTGGAGGCGACTCCCATTGAAGTCTATTGGGACAAGTCGGATACAAGTCGCCTCAAAGTAGTACAGGACCTTTTTCTGAAGTCGGAGCCAATTAAGACCGCTCTCATTGATTTACATTGCTTTTGTTATGTCAAGTGACTTGGGGCAACTTGAGGGCACACAAGTCGCCTGACAAGTTGCGGCAGTGTGAATGGACTCTAAATGTTATATAAAAAATAAAAGAATCAATAAAGGGAAAGTGTCAAAAAACAAATAAATAATAAAATTAAAATAAACAATAACTATAAAAAAAATTCAAGTGCCCCCTGCCCCCGAAGTGAACTCATACGTCCGTCGCACACACATATGTAAACAGCGTTCAAACTACACATGTGAAGTATTGCTGGGAATCGCTAGAGTGAGAGCAATAATTATAGCTGAAGACCTCCTCTTTAACTCTAAAAATGTAACCTGTAAATACTTTCAAAGCGTTGCCTATGGAGATTTTTAGGTACCGAAGTTTGGCGCCATTCCACCAGTTTGCTTCAATTTTAAAGCACCTCCTCTTCCTTTCTTAAAGCGTGATATGTTAGGTATCTATTTACTTGGCGTAACATCATCCTTCACATTTTTATAAAAAACACACATTTGAAAAACTGCTGCACAAATACCATGTGACAAAGAGTTGCACTTGGGGACTAAAAACATAAAGCACAATACACTTTAGGGGGGGACCTTTGGGGGAATCAAAAATGGAGAAAGATCTGGGAGTCTTAGTAGAGGATAGACTAGGCAAAAGCATGCAATGTCAAGCTGCAGCTGCCAAAGCCGGCAGAATATTAGCATGCATAAAGAAGGGGATGTATTCCAGAGATAAAACTATAATCCTACCACTTTATAAAACTCTGGTCTGACCGTATCTGGAGTATTCTGTCCAGTTCGGATCGCCAGTCCTCAGGAAGGATGTGTTGGAGCTGGAGAGAGTCCAGAGAAGGGCAACTAAGCTAATTAGGGGATTGGAGGACCTTAATTATGAAGAGCGTCTACAATTGCTTAATTTATTCTTCCTGGAGAAGAGATGGCTGAGAGGGGACATGATAGCAATTTACAAATACCTCAATGGTGATCTCAGCATAGAAAAAATTATCCGGCGTCATCATTTTTTTCCACTCCAACATTTGGACCACAGAAGCCTGCCTTTTTCCAGAACAACGTGATGACGGCATCATGAAAGGTGGAGTGGAGGGCAAATGTGAGGAGAGAGGAGAAGGAGAAGCAGAAGGGGCTGGACGGTGAGAGCCTGGAGTGTGGCTTTGTGGGTTCTGATGGTGTTGCTCCCACTGGGCTCGGTGATGGGATTTTAGGTGCCTTCTTAAGGCGGTTGTCCCTAGGTAAGTGTTGGGCTTACCGCGACTTATGCGTTGACTGCAAAGGCTGCAGATGGCAACACTGTTGTCAGCAACGGACACCACATTGTCACTTTTTCTACCTTATACCACTGAACACATGGGTCTATAACCCATAGGCACTCAATTATCTCATGTTCATTCATGAATTTTGTTTTCTTTTGAATAAATTGTGATATTTACTTATTTCTTGTGATACTATTACTTGACTTAGCCCATAAAGTCCCATACCTTTGGCTTGAGGCACCAAACACCCTTTTAGACTATATTTCGGGATGTTGGCTATACCTACCTTATAGGGCAACTAGGGATCTACACAAATTTACGGACACCACATGTGGCATCCTGGGAGCGCCAGATGTGACTGTACATGGTTGATGGATCGCTCCTGATACATTTGCAGTCTGCTTTCTACCTCTTGTGCAATGCATGTTCTGCCTGCCTCTCCTCCCTATCTGCCGGTCCGTCTCTCCCTCTGAACTCCCTTCCTCTTCTTCTCTTGTGGACACCGACATGACGTCCATAGACTCGTCATCATCTACGTCATCTTCCCCACCACTAACATTCGAGATCTCGGAGTAGGCAGCAACAGCGGGGACCAACCTCCTTGGGCTGATCTGGGTACTGTCGTCAGACTGCTGAGTGGCAGCTGTTGCTACCTCCTCTTCCTGATCCGATTCCAACAATGGCTGTGCATCGCAAATGTCTTGTGATGGATCGGAAAATAATTCCAGTGACTCAAGTGGAGGGTACGTGGTGGTGGTGGTGTCTTTGGTGGTGCACACAGCAGAGCGTGAAGAGGGTGCAGATAGAGAGGATGAGGAGGGTGCAGAAGAGGAAGGCTGAGTGACCCACTCAACCAAGTCTGGTGCGTCCTTTGTCGTAATTGCACACAGCTTTTGAAACTTCACAGATAGGCTCCGGCCTACCGCTCCTGCCCTACCCCTACCACCCCTGCGTACATCTCTGCCTCTTCCTCTGCCTGTCATGTTTTTTAATTACCCTGTGACAACAGTCTCTAGAGAATCGCAGTATATCTGGAAAAAGGTAGATAACACCCCGCTTCAATCTGTGGTCAGTATCTGTTGTCACTGTGTGTAGCACAGTTAACACAGCAAAAGAGGCCAAATTTTTGCAGGACTAAAATGCAATCTTAGAAAAGTATACTGTTAAATAACACCCCGCTTCAATATGTGATATTGGGGGGCCACAGTTTTATCAAACCAGTTCTACAAATAATTGGCCAGTAACTGTTGTCACTGTGTGTAGCACAGTCAACACAGCAAGAGAGGCCACATTTTTGCAGGACTAAAATACACTCTTAGAAAAGTATACTGTTAAATAACACCCCACTTCAATATGTGCTATTGGAGGGCCACTGGTCTATCACACCAGTTCTACAAATAAGTGGCCTGGGAGTTTGCCACTGTGTGTAGTGTTGCTGCAGAAACGCTCAGTCTCACCACCACACCTATCACAATGCTGCACAGTGCACAATAATACTACTAATCCACTATAATATGCTTTCTACAAAGTATATTTGACTGTGGATTAACCCCCTCCCCCACCCCCTTTTTAGTGCACTGCACAGCAATACCAAAAAATTTGCAGCCCTTTAAATGACTTTTGTGAACATTGACAGAGCGATTTGTGTGTGACTGCAGCCGATCTCTAACTGCCCCTAAAGCAACTACTGGATACCTCTCCCTATAGTAAAGAGACTGTAATAGACCCTAGAACGACATTGGAGCACTTTAAATGACTTTTGTGGACATTGACAGAGCGATTTGTGTGTGACTGCAGCCGATCTCTAACTGCCCCTAAAGCAACTACTGGATACCTCTCCCTATAGTAAAGAGACTGTAATAGACCCTAGAACGACATTGGAGCACTTTAAATGACTTTTGTGGACATTGACAGAGCGATTTGTGTGTGACTGCAGCCAATCTCTAACTGCCCCTAAAGCAACTACTGGACACCTCTCCCTCTAGTAAAGAGACTGTAATAGACCCTAGAACGACATTGGAGCACTTTAAATGACTTTTGTGGACATTGACAGTGCTATTTCTGTGTGACTTCAGCCGATCTCTAACTGCACCTAAAGCAACCACAGGATACCTCTCCCTAAGCTCAAAAGATACTAGACCTATACCGAAATACCAGCCCTGAAAAGGACTTTTGTGGATCTTCACAGCGTATATGTGTCTAGCAAACTCTCCCTACACTGGCAGAAAGCGGAATGTGAAATGGCCGCCAGATCGGGTCTATTTATAGGGTAGGGGGACTTTCCATGTGCTGGAATATTTAAATTGGCTGTCCCATTCCACCTGACGGCTGTGTCATGGGTCAAAGTTCTCCCCAATATAAACAAATATGGCCGCCGCGAACAACGCCATGTGTCCGAAAATTTGACGGGTAGCAAACAAGCAAAATTTGCCGCGAACCGACCGCCGGGCATACCGCAAGGCCATCTCTTTTGGGCAGCCCAGTTAAATCCCGATTCAAATCGGATAAGCTCCACTCCTCCACTATATACAATCAGGCGGCAGACTCAGGAGAGGATACCAGGGACTTGCCTGATTCTATAGAGGAATTCCCTACTAGCAACCAACCTGTACTTGATACTGTTATGGAGGACATGCTGATGTCCCTCCGCAGCACATTACAAGCAGATCATATGTCCTGCATGCATAGGTTTGACAAAGACCTAAAACAAGTGGAGAGGAGGGTCGACCATATTGAATGTAAGACGGGGAAATTCGCTACTACGATTAAGGCACTAGTAGATGAGTCGGAGGGGAAAGAGGATGAGCTGGACTGGGTAAAAGTGAAATTGGCAGATATTGAGGATAGGTCTAGAAGAAAATATATGAAAATAAGGGGGATCCCTGGAAGTGTTCTTCAAGCTGACCTTGCTCCATATGTTACCACCATGTTTAAACAACTCCTCCCGGAAGCTACTGACCTAGATGTCACTGTGGACAGGGTCTACCGCCTGCCAAAGCCCACTCATCTCTCAGACCAAGTACCTAGAGACGTTATTCTCCGCCTGCACTTTTTCCACATTAAAGAACAACTCATGTCCATCATGTACAGAAAGGGGAATATACCACCACAATATACAACCCTGCAGCTTTATGCGGACCTGTCCCAATATACCTTGCTGAAAAGGAGGAACCTAGACACTGTTACAAAGGCCTTGAGAAACCATGATCTGACCTATAAATGGGGATATTGCTCAAAACTAGTTGTCACCAAGGACGGCCGCAACTATATTATTGACTCCCTGGAAAAGGGCATAACGCTGCTGCCACAGTGGCAAATTGTCCCGGAGACAGAGACTTCACCCCCTGTATCGGGAAGGGCAGGTCGAGTGGAGCAGGAATGGAAGACAGTCACCAATAAAAATGCAAAAAAGCATTCTGGAATGTTAATACTTTAAAGAGGAAGTAAACCCTCCTCTGTAACTTGTACCTATAGGTAAGCCTATGATAAGGCTTACCTATAGGTACTGTAAATATCTCCTAAACATGTACCGTTTAGGAGATATTTACCTTACATGCAGCCAGTGATGTCACTGGTGCATGCGCTCTGAAGGAACGGCCGGTCGTGCCGTTCCTTCAGAGCTCCGTGCCGTGACCGTCGGCTCCCACGCGCGTGCACGGGAGTGACGTCACCGTGGCTCCGGCCAATCAGATGGCCGGATACAGCGATCCCAGAAGACGGGCGACTGGACGTGTCGCCCGTCATAGAGGTAAGCGGACGGCACGGCGGGGGCTCATTCTAAGGTAAGTATTTCATAATGAGCTAGTATGCGATGCATACTAGCTCATTATGTGTTTCTCTTGCAGGTTACAAAAACAAAAAAAATTTTTTGGGGGGGTTTACAACCTCTTTAAGCACCACTAAGTTTCCCCTGAATGGTGGAGCTGTAGCTTATGCTAAATGTGCCCTCACATACTACCTGAGCAGCGGATGCTGCAAATGGGCGAAATGCCCTTTCACTCAGGAACATTTACTCCTACCAGTTGCTATTCTGTTTGTTTCATATACGTATTTTTGTTTTCTTTTTCTTTATGAGCACTCCAAGATGGCTCCTATAATCTTCTTACTGATTGCTTCCCAACCATCTCTTTCCTCCTGGAACTTCTTTGGACGAGTGCTGCCACAGCCTCTCTCCATGTCCTGGTGTCCGAACCACGTGGTGAGTAACAATATCCTGCTAAGCAACACGCGACATTATGACTTTTCAATATGGGGGTCACATTCCTGACTATTAATGCCAATGGCCTAAACCATCCTGTTAAGAGGAAATCCTTGTGGCAGGAAGCATTGAAACATCGCTGTGACGTTCTGTGTGTGCAGGAGACCCACTTTAGCAACTTGAAGTCACCTCCTTATATTCATCGAAACTTCCCGCACTTATTCCTTGCTAAAGCAGGACTCCAAGACAAGGGGAGTTATGGTGGTGGTCCGGGACATGGTGACCTTTGAGCTGCATAAGGAAGTCGCAGATCTTCAGGGCAGGTACCTTCTCCTTGTCTGCTCGATCAACTCCACTCTTCTCACTATTGCTTATCACAGAAATGAACCAGGCATGGATCCCACAGGATTTGTCTGTACCTTGTGCAGATTAGTCATGCATGCCAGCCTTACCCAGCCATTGCTGGATTTGATCTTTCTTACTCTTTTGGGGTGTACCCGAATATAAATTTTTTTTGTTATTAAAAACCAAAACCAGCATCGGCTACCTCGTCCTCCTCCTCCACTGCCGCCGCCGCTTCCACCTACACCGCCATATCCACCGCCATATCCTCCGCCACCTCAACCTCCTACTCCATATGTGCCTTGTCCTCCTCCTACATCATTCAAGATGATTATTTTTTATGTTTCTGTTTTTTATGTTCTTTTAAGTTATTTCCCTATCCACATTTGTTTGCAGAGCACTTGCCATGCTCTTAAGATGATTTTTCTGCCATTTGCAGCCCTCTAGCCCTTTCCATGTTTGTTTTAGAGGCATTTTAGTGCTCAAAAGTTCGGGTCTCCATTGACTTCAATGGGGTTCGGGATCGGGACAAAGTTCGGGTTAAGTCCGGGTCACGAACCTGGACTTTTTTTTTAAATTCATTCGAACCAGACGAACCCGAACATCCAGGTGTTCGCTCAACTCTAGTTATCAAGACAACCCATTTGCTGCTTTAAATGCGGTCATTGCAAGGGATGCACCTACATCCCGACAACTAAGGAATTTGTAAACCCAAAGAATGATACAATGATCCAATTGAAATCATTTTACAATTTCAGCTCAGAAGGAGTGATCTACGCAGCCAAGTATCCGTGCCCCAATATATATGTGGGCAAGACCATTCGCCAGATTTGGCGATGAGTTTTGGAGCACATTGGGAATATAACACTCAATCGTGATAGAACCTTGGCTCAACTCACTATCAGCTCAAGTTCTGGGTCATTGAACAACCAAAACTGGGGGCAAGAAAGGGATACCTGGATAAATATTTATTAAAAACAGAGGCAAGGTGGATTTTCCAGGTAAAACTCGCGTGCGCCATCAGGCTTAAACGTGGACTTTACTTATTTGCCCTTCATCAAGAAATTATCAGGTTTTTCAGTGTGCATTCTGAGTTCCCCCTTAAACAGAATATAAGCCTATAATGTTCTAGACTGTAAAAAATGGTTAGAGAAGACTAAGAATATAAAGAAGCTTTTTCAGAGATATATATAGGAATATGACTATGTCCTCCCTAAATTGTCTCAGTGCCTTCTTATATATACTTTTAAAGAGGTTTCTTGGGGATTTGGATGATTTCTTGACATTTCCCCAGATTGGGAGACTGTTTTCTGGTTTCTCCCCACTATATGGTGAATTGAGTCTGGACAGATGTTTTCGTCATTACGAGGTAACGTCATGATGTCATATTACATCATGATGCAAATTTGCGTCATGATGTCATGACGTGACGTGCTCGATGATGCAAATACAGAAATGACATGGGAAAACACAATAAATAGAGGGAAGAAGGGGGGAGGCCGTCATTTTGACTCCAACCATGTGGGGATAGTTTGGTCCCTTCCATTTTCTGTCTTTATCTTTTGACACTTTTACTTTGGTGCATTTGTTTTTCACTCCTGATGAAGCTTATTAGGCAAAACATGTAGAGTTATAATTTGTTTGGGAGCATTAATATGATTTGGGGTATAGCATGGTTTGTGGGGAGGGTGTTTTTTTCAGGGTTGGCAGGATATACCAGTGCTAATAGCATTTCATTTTTTGATGAGACAGGCTTGACCAGCTTTTCTAGCCTACAGAAATAGACTTAGGAAGGTTTGACGAGCAAGAGTAGCCAGCCAATTCAATAGTGGGTAGCTATCCTGCTTCTAACAGGTGATATTCTCTGAGACAGACCTGACAAGAGAGCACATGAGAGAGAGATTTGCTATGAGGCAGGTTTGAATAGCTTTTTTAGCATTCAGATCCAGACCAGGCAGGTCATATTTGCTGCTTTTAATGCTAGACAGCTATCAAGCTTTGTGAGCAGTGAGCATACAGATTCTAACTTTAGTATATAGCTTTGCTACAAGGAAAGATATTTATGATCTCTATAGAAATGAGCCAGAGAGATAGAGCCTACATTATAGACCATCTTGTCTAGATAGGCACAATCTGAAACTTCATAGGAGAGAGTAGTGATGAGCCGAACACCCCCCTGTTCAGTTTGCACCAGAACATCTCAAACAGAGGAAATGTTCTAGCGAACATGCAAACTCCATTAAAGTCTATGGAAAACGAACATGAAAAATCAAAAGTCCCCATTTTAAAGGCTTAAATGCAAGTTATTGGCTCAAAAAAGTGTATGGGGACCTGGGTACTGCCCTGGGGGACATGAACCAATGCAAAAAAACATTTTTTTTTTAAATGATTGTTTTACAGGAGCAGTGATTTTAATAATGCTTAAAGTGAAACAATAAAAATGAAAAATTTCCTTAACCACTTAACGACCAGCCACGTAGATCTACGTTGGCTGACTTTGTGTGGTTATACCGGGATGATGCCTCTAGCTAGAGGCATCATCCCGGTACCGTTGTTTAGAGCCGACGGTTGGCTTTCCGTCGGTAACGACCGATGCGGCTCGGGCACTGCTCGATCGTTACCCGGGGGGCGGGAGGGGACGCTCCCGCCGCCTTCCGTGGCCCCGAGGACCCAGCTGGCATGTCCGCCGGCTGGATGGAGTCCCGATGAATGCCGGAAACGGCATCGATCGGGTCTCCGATGACGTAACCCGGAGGCGGCGTCCATGACGTCACTTCCGGGTTACTGTGCTGCAAAAGGCGGCAGATTTGAAAAACGGCTGTATGCAAAAATGCCGTTTTTGGCGTTTTGCATACAGGGAAGTGTAGTGGAGGGGTCGAGGGTCTTTTAGACCCTCGATCCCTCCATTAAGTGTACCTGTTACTACATATTGCTGTCACAAGGGATGTTTACATTGCTTGTGACAGCAATAAAAGTGATCAGATTTATTTATTTTTTTAAACCTGTAATAAAGTTAAAAAAAAAGAAAAAATAAATAATAAAAATTTAGCCGCCCCCGTCACCGTCAAATTTAGCCGCCCCCGCTTGTGCACACAAAAAAACGTATACGCAAGTCGAGCCACGAATGAAATCGCTGTTCAAACCACACATGTGAGGTATTGCCGCGATCGCCAGAGCGTGGGCAATAATTAAAAAAAAAGAGCTACACTCTAACTCTAAACTGGTAACCGTAAATAAATTTATAGCGTCGCAGATTGAGATCTCTATTGACCGTAGTTTGTCGCCATCCCACGGGGGGGGCGCAATTTTAAACCGTAACATGTTGGGTATCTATTTACTCGGCGTGACATCATCTTTCACAATATACAAAAAAAATGGGCTAACTTTACTGTTTAGTATTTTTTAAATGCAGTGAAATGTGATTTTTCAAATATTTTCCAAAAAAATGGCGTTTTAAAGACCGCTGCACAAATACCGCGTGACAAAAAATTTTGCAATGACCGACATTTTATTCTCCAGAGTCTTTGCTAAAAAAATATATATAATGTTTGGGGGTTCTAAGTAGTTTTCTAGGAAAAAATACTGGTTTTAACTTGTAAACAAAAAGTGTCCGAAATAGGGCTGGGGGTAAAGTGGTTAAACATCGTGCCTGGGGGGGGGCCCTTAATGTGCCTGTAAAGTGGCGCATTTGTGCAATCTATGTAGCCTGCTGCAGCAATACTGACATTTCTAAAGGAAAAAATGTAATTTAAACTTGCTTGCAGCTGTAATGTATTGTCGGCTCCCAGCAATACAGATAAAAAAATGAAAAAAAAAAAAATGAAAAAAAAAAAATGATGTGGGAGTCCATACCATGCCCCTCAGGTCTGGTATGGATTTTAAGTAAAAACCCCAAGCCAAAATAAAAAAAAAAAAATTATGTAGGGTTCCCCCTAGAATCCATACCAGACCCTTATCCGAGCACACAGCCTGGCTGGACAGGATGGGGGTGGGGACGAGTGAGCGCCACCCCATCCTGAACCATACCAGGCCACATGCCCTCAACATGGGGGGTGGGTGCTTTGGGGCAGGAATAAAAAGGGGAAAAAAGAAGCTCTTGCTTCTTCAGACGCCTTGTGTGTAATGAGCTGTTTGAGTTTGACAGCACTTTTATAGGGATCTGATGTCACGAGCGCCCCATAATCCACTGCTCAGGTGCAGTGAATAAATTACTGACATCACGTGGTGTCCCTGCCCCTTTCCTATGAAAGAGCTGTCACAGCTCCAGCAGCTCATTACACCAGTGGCATCTCAAGAGGTGGGAGAGCGTTTTTCTTTTTAATTCTATTTTTCAGGTGCGGTGGGCGACGTGATTGACGATGGATTTACATCGGGGGGACACTATTTTTTTTTTTTTTCAATAAAGGATTTGTCAAAAACTGGCTTTTGCCTTTATTTAATGTACACTTTTTTGGTGAATGGGTAGGGGTACGATGTGCCCGATATCCATTCACAGAGTGGGGGGGGCGGAATCTTGGGGCCCCCTTGTCTGCCCCCAACTGCAGACCTCCACAACCACAGCCCAGGGTTGTTGAGAAGAGACCCTTGTCCCTAACAACATGGGGACAAGGTGCTTTGGGGGGCACCCTAAAGCACCCTCCCCATTTTGAGGGCAAGTGGTATGGTATGGTTCAGGAGGGGGATGCTCGCTTGCCCCCCCCCTTGCTCGAATAAGGGTCTGATATGGATTTTGGGGGGACCCCACGCCATTTTTTTAAAAAATGTTGGTGTTTTTTTCAGCAATACTGACATTTCTAAAGGAAGAAATGGCATTTAAACTTGTACGCGGCTGTAATGTATTGTCGGCTCCTGGAAATACAGATAAACAAAACCATGAAAAAAAATGGCGTGGGGTCCCCCCCTGTCCATACCAGGCCCTTTGGGTCTGGTACAGATTTTAAGGGGAACCCCGTGCCTAAATTATAAAAAAGAAACACGCAGGCGCAGGGCACAGGAACAAGCCACGCTATAAAAAAATTAGATTTGAAATTGCGTGTACTCGTCATACGGATGCAGAAAAATTGGGCCTTGAGTGTAGGTGGTGCCTGAACACCGTAACCCCTCACAGTTACTCTTGCTGGGTGCAGAGACAGGCCCTGCCCCTAAAAATTAGATACAAAATTGAAATTGCATGAACTTGCCATACAAGGGCAGAAAAACTGTGCCTTTGGTGTCGGTGGTGACTGAACACCATAACCATTCAAAGTTAATCTTGCTGGGTGCAGGGACAGGCCCTGCCATTAGAAAGTAGATACAAAATTGAAATTGCATGAACTTGTCATACAGGTGCAGAAAAATTGGGCCTTTAGTGTCGGTGGTGCCTGAACACCGTAAACCCTGGCAGTTACTCTTGCTGGGCGCAGCCTGCAGGGACAGGCCCTGCTGTTAAAAAATTACATACAGAATTTAAATTGTATGCACCTGTCATACAATTGCAGAAAAATTAGGCCTTGGGTGTTGGTGGTGACCTAAACCAAAAACATTGTTGGAAGCTAGCATATTCACGATTGAGGAATAGGATAGGCAGCATATGCAGTCTTCAAGGGATAGCAGACCCCTAGCAAATTCTATCAGTTACATCAGCATCAGGGGCTTGATAGCTGCTGTTGATCCAGGACTGATTCATTTTGATAAAAGTCAGCTGGTCAATGGAGTCTGTGGACAGACACACTCTTTTGTCTGTCACAAAATCTCCAGCAGCACTGAATGTCCATTCAGAAAGCATGCTGGAACAGGACAGGCCAGTAGCTCCACTGCATATTGAGCAAGCTCTGGCCAGTGGTCCATCCTCAATACCCAGTAACCCAGTGGATGCTCAGCTGGAAAGGTCTCCAAGTCTGCTCTTGCCCCTAGATAATCCTGCACCACCATATGATGGAGACACTGCCGATGGTTGCTTAAACCTAACAGCCCTGGGTGCTGAGGACTAAAGAACTGTTTAAAGACATCGGCCAGCTGGCCGCCTTCCCCACCACTACTCCTTTGGCTGAACGATGCCTCAGAAACACGTCCAGAGAATGTTAACCCCCCCAGTGTCTGGAAAGGTGTTATACAAATTTTTCTTCAAGCCGTCCTCAAGATGTTTCATCCTCTGCTCCCTCTGTAAAGGCAGGATGAGCTCTGCAACTTTACCCTTGTAACGTGGATCAAGAAGGGTTGCCAACCAGTAATTATCCCTCTCCTTTATAGCAGGAATCCTCGGGTCCTTTTGCAGGATTTGCAGAATCAGGGAGCCCATGCAGCGTAAGTTTGCGGAGGCATGAGCTTTTGAGTCCTCTGGGTTACTAAGGATGACAAGAGCAACCTCTCCCCAACCCAGTACAACTCCTGGGGTTTTTGGGGAATGAAAACCATCCCTTGAAGACTGCTGTATGTTATCCTCTACATCCATGCTGCCACAGACCTCCTCCTTTTCCTCCTTCTCCTCCTCCTGTGTGTTTTGTGGCCCCACAGGAATGATATCTGCATAAAGAGGACCTTGTGAGGAAAGGAAGTCGTCCTCCCGCTGTTCTGCCACAAGTGCCCTGTGCATGCATCCTTTATCAAAAACCACTGGCATGGTGAAAAAAGCCACCTTGTGCCCATCAGGGCAGCCTCATCAGTGCCCATCAGTGCAGCATATCAGTGCTGCCTTATCAGTGCAGCCTCATTAGTGCCCATCAGTGCAGTTTATCAGTACCCACCATTGGCAACTCATTAGTGGCCATCAGAGCAGCATATTAGTGCCCATCAGTGCAGCATATTAGCGCTCATCAGTGCAGCATATCAGTGCAGCATTATCAGTGCAGCCCCACCAGTTCTTTTAAGATATTTGGACTTGTGTTTGCTGCCACTGATTGTAATCTTAGGATTATGCCACTTATTTGTATAATGACTAGGAAGTCCATAGTATTATACAAATAAGTGAAATAATCAGTAGCAGCAAAACACATATCTTATAAGATTGGAGTAATCTTACCAATCCAGTGACATACTGGGATAGCACATATGAGGTGAGCAGGTCCAAAATATTCTTGCCATCATATACAATTAAAAGTAATTGTATATGGTGCAATTCAATATTCTTGCTCAAAGACAAGGATGTTTAAAGAAATTAAATAATATTATTGAAATGATGCCTGCCATACCTAGGGGCGGAGGAGGGTAGGTGGAGCATTAGTCTGCAGTGCCACACTTATTAGCATTGGCGGCCGTTGGGCCAGTTGTATTAAGTGTGGTCGGTGGCCTGCGGTCTGTCCGAATGTTCTCACCAGCCGGTATTATAATACTGGTAGGTAGCAATGTAACCGCTTTATGGGGATGCCAGACTGATTTACCTCCTGGACTCTGCCCTCCAGCCCAATTTGCCCCATAGTACTGGCACTATACTAAAAGTGTAACTTAAGCCGGCAGGGACCCTTTTCGTGTGTGAGCCGGGAGGAGGCTGTTATTTTTTTTTGTGCTGGGTGCAGATTTTTTGCTGCCCCCCCTGAAAAGTGCTGCCCTAGGCCTGGGCCTTGTTGGCCTAGGCCAAGATACAGCACTGCTCACAGGCACCAAAGTACAGTCAGTGACCTTATCATCCCCTCCCTCCTCGTCACTGGAGCAAACTTGGCAGTATGCTGCAGTCGTGGGAACATGACTGCTAGTTTCTTGTCTGTCATTGTCACCCCCTCTCTCTAGGCTCACGTTATTCCCTTCATCAACCTGGGAACCAACATCAGAGCAATCCAATTGCTGCTCATCCTCCAGTTGCAGGTCACTGACACTATGATCGAATAATTGTTTCACCTTTTTCATGTTGGAAAGGCGACAGAAGGAGTAGCTTTGAAGAAGGAGCCTGTGGAATAGGCCACTTTGGCAGCTGCGGTGGAAGGCAAACTAGTATAAGCCTACATGACAGAGGATGAGGCTGGCTTAGTTATCCACTCCACCAACTCTTCTGCATGTTGTGGCTCAATAACAAGGCCAGCACCAGAAAAAAAACAGGTGTGCCCTGCCTACAGAGGATGCACCATGTCCATGACCACCACTACTCACTGTGGACACAGAACCTGCTTGCCCAATTTTAGTGGCCTGTGAGTGTCTGCCTCTCCTTTTCGGCCTTTCGGACATGATGTGGATTTTGGATTTCTTGGATTTATTTGGATTTAGTGTCTGGGGGGTCTAAAAAGTGTACCTGTGAAGTTTCAGCTCTGTAGCATGTCCAGAACCAGAAAAAAAGGTTGTTTGTATTAGAATTAATATAGAACAGGGATATGGCTCCGCTATTTTCACACCTTGCCGGTTTTGTAGCAAGCGTTTTTTTGGGCATTTTTTGGGGGTTATTGGAGGCAGGCATAACATCTGAACTTCTGTATAGGGGTATATATACACACACACTTATATGTATATATACACATACACATATAAAGGTGTGAAAGTAGCAGAACACTATACTTGCGCTAATGAAATAATTAACACCAATATGTCTCCGCTCCTATCACACCTATATATGTGTATGTGTAAAATACATACAAGTGTGTGTGTATATATACCCCTATACAGAATTTCAGATGATTTACCTGCCTCCAAAGACCCCCAAAAAATGCCCCAAAAAAACGCCAGCTGCAAAAACACACCTGGGCGTTTTTGTAGCTGGCGTTTTTTTGGGCATTTTTTGGGCGTCTTTGGAGGCTGGCATAACATCTGAACTTCTGTATAGGGGTATATATACACACACACTTATATGTATTTATACACATACACACATATAGGTGTGATAGGAGCGGAGACATATTGGTGTTAATTAATTCATTAGCGCAAGCATAGTGTTCTGCTACTTTCACACCTATATATGTGTATGTGTATATATACAGACATGGGTGTATGTATATATACCCCTACACAGAAGTTCAGATGTTATGCCAGCCTCCAAAGATGCCCAAAAAATGCCCAAAAAAACGCCAGCTACAAAAACGCCCAGGTGTGTTTTTGCAGGCTATTTTTTGGGGCATTTTTTTGGGGTCTTTGGAGGCAGGCAAAACATCTGAACTTATGTATAGGGTTATATATACACACACACTTATATGTATTTATACACATACACACATATAGGTGTGATAGGAGCGGAGACATATTGGCGTTAATTATTTCATTAGCGCAAGCATAGTGTTCTGCTACTTTTTACACCTATATATGTGTATGTGTATATATACAGACATGGGTGTATGTATGTATGTATGTATGTATATATACCCCTATACAGAAGTTCAGATGTTTTGCCTGCCTCCAAAGACCCACAAAAAATGCCCCAAAAAAAATGCCTGCAACAACACACCTGGGCATTTTTTTTGTTGGCGCAGGCATTTTTTTGGGCAGTTTTTGTGGGTCTTTGGAGGCAGGCAAAACATCTGAACTTCTGTATAGGGGTATATATACAGACACCCATGTCTGTATATATACACATACACATATATAGGTGTGAAAGTAGCAGAACACTATGCTTGCGCTAATGAAATAATTAACACCAATATGTCTCCGCTCCTATCACACCTATATGTGTGTATGTGTATAAATACATATAAGTGTGTGTGTATATATACCCCTATACAGAAGTTCAGATGTTTTGCCTGCCTCCAAAGACCCACAAAAAATGCCCAAAAAAATGCCTGTGCTAAAAAAAAAATGCCCAGGTGTGTTGTTGCAGGCGATTTTTTTGGGCAATTTTTTGTGGGTCTTTGGAGGCAGGCAAAACATCTGAACTTCTGTATAGGGGTATATATACACACACACTTATATGTATTTATACACATACACACATATAGGTGTGATAGGAGCGGAGACATATTGGTGTTAATTATTTCATTAGTGCAAGCATAGTGTTCTGCTACTTTCACACCTATATATGTGTATGTGTATATATACAGACATGGGTGTATGTATATATACCCCTACACAGAAGTTCAGATGTTATGCCAGCCTCCAAAGACGCCCAAAAAATGCCCAAAAAAATGCCAGCTACAAAAACGCCCAGGTGTGTTTTTGCAGGCTATTTTTTTGGGCATTTTTTTGGGTTCTTTGGAGGCAGGCAAAACATCTGAACTTCTGTATAGGGTTATATATACACACACACTTATATGTATTTATACACATACACACATATAGGTGTGATAGGAGCGGTGACATATTGGTGTTAATTATTTCATTAGCGCAAGCATAGTGTTCTGCTACTTTTTACACCTATATATGTGTATGTGTATATATACAGACGTGGGTGTATGTATGTATGTATGTATATATACCCCTATACAGAAGTTCAGATGTTTTGCCTGCCTCCAAAGACCCACAAAAAATGGCCAAAAAAATGCCTGAGCCAAAAAAAAATGCCCAGGTGTGTTGTTGCAGGCGTTTTTTTGGGGCATTTTTTGTGGGTCTTTGGAGGCAAGCAAAACATCTGAACTTCTGTATAGGGGTATATATACATACACCCATGTCTGTATATATACACATACACACATATAAGTGTGATAGGAGCGGAGACATATTGGTGTTAATTATTTCATTAGCGCAAGTATAGTGTTCTGCTACTTTCACACCTATATATGTGTATGTGTGTATATATACACAGACATGGGTGTATATATATATATACCCCTACACAGAAGTTCAGATGTCATGCCTGACTCCAAACATGTCCTCAAAAAAGTCCTATAAATGCCTGCAGCAAAAAGCTGGGAGACAGGCGAGAAGCCATATCGCTGTTCTGTAAGTGACCTAAGAGAAACGATCTTTTCTCTATAGCGGTCACCCTGACATGGAAGGGTTTTTTCACCCTGCCATAGCAGTCAGAGTCAGTTAACCCTACACTACACTACGGTCCCCTTACACTTAATGCTTTCCCTACAGAAACTAGATTATTAAAACTAACTATAGTGGAAAATAGCACCCTAACTACACTAGATATCCCTTTCCTCACACTAAAAATTGTTAAATGACACTTTGTAGCAGAAGTAACAGAACTGCTTCCACTCTCTTCCACGTCCCTGTATTACAATGCTAGGAATTTGGCAGGGGCTATCTTATATACTGGGGGGCGTATTCACTAATGATTGGCCTATGGACCCCCTAGTCACTCCAATCACATTCCTAGCATTCTCCTGCCCCCTCAATTGGCTTTTACTGATGGTTCTGATCCAATCACGGGCTTTTAAAGCCCATTTCCTGTACCATTGCATTTTGGTCAGTTCTGGTTGCCGAATTCCGAACTTTTTCCGCAAAAAGTTCAGAATTCGGCCGAACCTCGAACAGCCAATGTTCGGGTCGAACCGATGGTCGACCCGAACCGTTCGATCATCCCTATTCATGATGTCTTTCCCACCTTTCGTGTGTAGCATAACAGTGGAGGTATTATGAACTTTACTAATTAGGAACACATCTTTCTTGTCACACCATCTCAGTGCCATCATTTTGCATTTCTGCCAGCCAGGCAACCATTTCTCCAGTCTTCAGCTTCTTATTGCCAAACATTGGTGGCATGTCGTGTCGGTTAGCCCTAACGGTTCCATAGGGATCTGTTTTGTTTTTCAGAAAAAACTCATAAAGTTCAGGATACCTAAAAAAGTTGTTGTTTGTTACGCATCAGCCCTGATTTAGCAATGGCTCAATGAGTGAAAGAACGGAAGATGTTGCCATTCCATAGTTGCTGTGATTTGGATTGAATTTTGTTCCTTTTCCAGTGTATATGCCTGAATTCCATAATGTAGCCAGCTGACGATTCACATGTAAGATTTTATGCCAAATCGTCTTCTCTTTGATGCAATGTATTGTACTCAGCTGACCCTTCCCTTGTAGGCTATTAGACTTTCGTCTATTCTGATTTCTCCTTCTGGCACATAGCTCCGTTTGAAATTCTTTCGAATAATTTGAAACACTTCCCAAATTTTCTTTAGTTTTTGTGAAGTATGAGTAGTTTTATCAAATTCTTCGTTGTTTTCAATATGTAAATATTTCATGATTAGGGAAATTCTGTACTCTGACACGATCATGCCAAAGAATGGAGTGGCAAGTAATGTATTAGTTGTCCAATACCACTTCTGCAGGAGTTTCCCCACCACTCCCTGAAGTATTATTATACCAGAAATTTACAAATGTCATCTTTGGTCACTGGTTCCCACTTTCTTCTTCTTGTAAACTTCAGATGCAGAGTAGCTAATTGTTGCACTTTGTGCCAGTTTGTCTCAGTAACTATTTTTTCAATAGTTACATGTATAGTTAGTCAGGTTGAAAAAAGTCCATCTGGCTCAACCAATATAAAAAAAAAAGTAATGAGAACCCAACCGTACAATCCCATATATACAATCCTATACCCGCAGTTGATCCATCTCAATCCTATACCCTCAGTGGATCATCGGTCACAAATAATTGTAAGTATGCAAAGGGGCTGTCATGTTCAATGTTTACTTTCATACCGGATGCTCCAGCAAATCGGAATCTTGGGGGCGCTGCCTGATCCATACTGCAGTCAATAGAGAACCAAATTTGCACATGAGCTCAGTCGCAGAATCGCCGCTGTAGTCACTTTCAGTGTCTGATGATGAATTTCCCCATGAATCACTATCCCTATTCTGCAACTAATTTTAATTCACTATCGCAGTTTTCTATCTGGTCTAAAACTGCTAAAGGGATGCTTTTTGGATGCCATGGACGTTCTCAATTTTCCAGGCAGAAAGAATAGTAAAAGTGCACTAGGGACAAAACTGAGGTGAAATGGTTTGATACAGTAATGTAATCCTAACAGATTAAAATGTATTACAATGTATCATGTAATGTTTTGTTTACTTTTTTTGAATTTCCCGCTCCCCTGCATCACCGGTGCTCGGTGTGAAGGGAACCCTAAAGACGAACAAGGTGTCACTACATTAATACTACAGTGTAGCCTCGAGTATGGCTCAGGGTTACCACTTTTGGTACTGAAAATGAACCCTTAGCCACACTCGGGATTACCGCCAGGGAGGTTAAGCAATACTTTGTGATAAAGACTCTTTTGAATGTTTCTACTTATGCAGTGTAGTCCTTATCGAGTGGGCAGTTCCTCCTTTAAACTTTTGAAGTGGCCTTATGGTACATTACATAGCAATGGTTTATATTTGCAGCTGGTAAAGTTCAGAAAGCTATTGCTGCACTATCAACAATTAAAAAAAAAAACTTCTTGTCTTGAGGGTAATTCATTTATCAGGGTTTCCAATCAAGAAAACATAATATCAGATCAAGGAATGGGGGAGAGATTTACTAAAAACAAACAATTCAGCCAGGCACTCAATCCAAAGGGGATGACCGGCGTGCGGCTCCCCTCAGGCAAGGAACTCCAAAATAAGCACATGAAAGAAAAAGAAAAAAGGAGGCGCAAACACCTAGTGCATTACCCGTGGTCACCATAAAAAATGTTTTAATAAAATGCCAAAAACATACTCACAAACATGAAGATTAAAATCGCATTACAAGACTTAACAGCAGGCCCAAATAAATACTGACATCAATTAGACAGGTTCCTCCAGCTTCCTGTGGACGGTGGGCGGGACTGTCCAGCACAGAGGCCACCCCTCTGTCCTTATTTACCTCAAAGTAAATCAAATGTCCCAACAAAAAGCCACTGGCCAATAGTCAATAGCAGGACAAAAAAAAAAAATGGAAAACAATATCTACATATACAAGCACCATATTAGATCAGTAAAGCATGGGAATCAGGTTGCAGAGCAATGTATGTTGTGTACTTTCCCAGCCATGTTCTGCCTTGTGCCACTCTATGCCTGTTGTAAAGTCCAGACTTTGGGGGCCATGATCCCCCCGTACTTCTTGCCCCAGGCTCCGGATCACTGTACCCCACATTTCACAGCGGGCTCCATACGGACTGGCATGCATTCTGTTGCTTCCGGGTCTTGGAACACATGCCACTCACTCATGAGCTTCTCTGCTGTGAGACCCGCCCCTCCCTGTTGCCAAGGCTGCCAAACTCCACCTCCGCACTGTCTCCAGCCCGTGACACTGGCCATGATCAGCCGGAGGGGAGACAGGCTCCACAGAGCCCTGTCAGGCGGGACGCCAGACCAGGGCTGCCCAGGGGACAAACCTTACAAAATGTGTCATAAATCTTATCACTCATGGAAGGAAATTATGATGCAAAGTAAATAATAAAAAAAGAATAAAATGATTAATAATAAATAAATAAAAAATAAATAGTAATTAAATCACACAGAGGTATATCTGCAACATAAAGTGCTTGGCTGTATACCCCAAAATGGTATAAATGCTAGATATGGAGAAAAAAATTATAGGGGGGGGAGAAAAAATGGAAAGAGGGAGAGGGCAGGAAGGAATCTGGGGGAGGGGGTGACAAAATAAAAAAAATTATATATATACCCCCCTCTCTCTATATACTGGCCAGCCACGCCCATTCTTCCCCACAAAGAAACAACTGGCTATTTCCACCCCACTCAAATGCACTGAGTAGTAGTCAAGCCTGCTTTCGAATGTGAAATGGAAATACATTTCAAATTAAAAATATATACAGATATGTAAAATTACATAAAAATAATATTAAAAATAAGCTTCTAATACATATATAGCAAAGGTGTTATATCCTCTAAAACCGTCTAAACCATTGCACCTGCTGAAACCATATTGTCAAATGGAGCTACCATCGTGTACGTTGATATAGAAATAGTGTTAGATGTTATGGACAAAGTCCACCCAAAGGTCCAATGTATTAATGTCCCATCATGTTATTATTGAACTGTCCTAATACCCTTGACCTACCTAGTGTATGAAGGATGGAGGTAAAAGGATCATCCCTCTCTCACAGTATCTCAATCCTGATAACCCTCTGCAACGGATCAATCAGCACCTCCGTTGACGGATGCTCCTAGTGCTTCCTGAGGGCTCCAAGCACTCCACCAGACACCGTAACTGCCTCAGACCCCACAAACCGCCGCAGCTTGGTTAGGGTCTCGCCGTCTCCTACCCACCCTGGACCTGCAAATATTGAATGGCCCTCATTCCCCACAGAGGGCAGCAGGAACAAGCTCTACACAAGCTCTTACAAGAGCTTAGTGATTATCCAAGGGAGTATGGAAGACCATTGTCCCTTGTAGCATATTCCCCAATAAGACACAGGACTTTAGTTTGAGGGTGAACTAACTCAACTTTATTGAGCAAGAAACAGACTTTTATACAATCCCCCCCCCTCCCAAGGTTACCGCCCAGGTGGACCTTGTTGAAAACAGGCCCTTACATTCACAATCCAATTAAAACAGAGTTTTACACTCTCATACAGTGTACACAATCCCTTCCCTCTGCCTGATTACAGAAGCATATGCAGATGAAAGTGTATACAGGAACTAAACAAATTATCTAGCCATCTGGACAGAACAATGTGAGGTCATTAACATCTAACAATGAGACAGGTAAACTTTAACACAATGCACATTACATTTCAATACACAAACAATAGGGGAGCTTGTCTGGCATGCAGGGACTTGGAATACACACATTATCTAGTAGTCAGACTTCATGGCAATGGGAATAAATCTTCATATTTCTACCCCTGAGGAAGCGGTACACACCGCGAAACATGTCGGGTAGTGGAGTCTGGATCCATTAGAGGGTCACACACCGGCTACGGTCACCCAAGCCGGCTGTGGCCTTTGATGAGTCCACCCACCTAATCAAGAATTTGATCTTATATTGACACTGTAATGTTTGCTACTATGGCATATTTTATATATTGTCTGGTACCATTTTTTTCTTATTTATTATTTCCGTGTATCCCGTTGTTGGGAAATGTCTGTAAACAATAAAGACAAACTTTTTAGATAAATTGTAGATCACACATTGTCTTTGTGGTATATTGGTTGTTAAAACGGTACCCTTAAAATCCCAACCTATGCCCCAACATTCGATATTCCCCCTATATGAAGATATTGCTGACAAATATGACTGTCCCATCTGAAGCATTTCAAACCATTAATTATCTGTTTTTCACTTCCAGTGATGGTGAATACCATCACACCCTCCACCCCCCCCTTTCTCTCCTTCCCCCTTTTTTTGTAGACCCTCCCACAAAGAAAGCCTTTTAAGGCAAGGCCTATTTAATCACTGTCTCCTAGGGGATTGAATGAGGGATTAGACAGCCTTGCTGCAATATGGTAATTATAGGTCTTACCTTAAAAAGGGGTTCTTTGTGGGAGGGTCTATGAAAAAAGGGGGGGTTATCAGGATTGATATACAGTGATAGAGGGATGATCCAATTTACCCCCATCCTTCATACACTAGGTAGGTCAAGGGTATTAGGACAGTTCAATAATAACATGATGGAATTCACATTTGAAAGAGGGCTTGACTACCGCTCAGTGCATTTGAGTGGGGTGGAAATAGCCGGTCGTTTCTTTGTGGGGAAGATTGGGCATTTACCAGGCCAGTATATAGAGAGAGGGGAGGTATATATATATATATATATATATATATATATAATTTTTTTGTCACCCCCTCCCCCAGCTTCCTTCCTGCCCTCTCCCTCTTTCTGTCCCCCCCCCTCATTTTTTTTTCTCCATATCTAGCATTTATACCATTTTGGGGTATACAGCCAAGCACTTTATGTTCCAGATACACCTCTGTGAGATTTATTTACTATTCATTTTTTATTTATTTATTATTAATCATTTATTATTTTTTTATTATTTACTTTGCATCATAACTTCCTTCCATGAGTGATAAGATTTATGACACATATTTTGTAAGGTTTGTCCCCTGGGCAGCCCTGGTCTGGCGTCTCGCCTGACCGGGCTCTGTGGAGCCTGTCTCCCCTCCGGCTGCTCGCGGCCAGTGTCACGGGCCAGAGACAGTGTGGATGTGGAGTTTAGGCCGCCTTGGAAATAGGGAGGGGCGGGTCTCAGTGCAGAGAAGCTCACCCCGCCCGCGGATGTGACGTAGGATGGGTCCCGGAGTAAGTGCCGTGCATTCCGGGATCCGGAAGCAACAGCAACAGAATGTGTGCCCGAGTGTGTGGAGCCCGCTGTGACATGTGGGGTACAGTGATTCAGAGCCTGGGGCGAGAAGTATGGGGGGGATCATGGCCCCCAAAGTCTGGACTTTACAACAAGCATAGAGTGGCAAAAGGCAGAACATGGATGGGTAAGTACACAACATACATTGCCCAGCAACCTGATTCCCATGCTTTACTGATCTAATATGGTGCTTGTATAGGTAGATATGGTTTTCCATTTTTTTTTTGTCCTGCCATTGACTATTGGCCAGTGGCTCTTTCTTGGGACATTTGATTTACTTTGAGGTAAATAAGGACAGAGGGGTGGTCTATGTGCTGGACGGTCCCGCCCACCGCCCACAGGGAGCGGGAGGAACCTGTCTAATTGATGTCAGTATTTATTTGGGCCTGCTGTTAGTAAGACCAGCTCTGATGAAGGGAGCTTGACTTCCGAAACACATTAGCGGTCCTATCTACAGGGACATGTTCCATTCCATGTGTGGTGGAGTCTTGTAATGCGATTTTACTCTTCATGTTTGTGAGTATGTTTTTGGCATTTTATTAAAACATTTTTTATGGTGACCACGGATAATATACTAGGTGTTTGCGCCTCCTTTTTTCTTTTTCTTTCATGAGAGATTTACTAAAACTGGTCCATACAGAATCTGGTGCAGCTGTGCATAGTAACCAATCAGCTTCTAGTTTTTTTTGTCAAAGCCTAATTGAACAAGCTAAAGTGGTTACTATGCACAGCTGCACTTGATTTTGTGTGCACCAATTTTAGTGAGTAATGGGCCATACACACTATAAGATTTTCTGAAGACTTTTTCCTTTAGACTTACCAAACCATATAATATGAGGTCAAACCTAAACACTTTCAATTTGTATGCAATCTGGCAGGTCCTTGCACTACATAGAAAAGGTAAATCTGAAGGAAATCTAACCACAAAAGTTGGATAGTGTGTATCCAGCTTTAATCTCCCCCACTGACTGTTGAACAATAATCTCCATCTGTTCTCATTTAGGTATAGGATGAAAGATGGAATGTCATATGGGATTTGCATATCATTATGAGAATATCTATATATCTGATGTAGAATTTGATTCTCGAGAAAAATGGATTGGTAGAAGACATAATGAATTCATCTGCAAAAACACAATACAGAAGTTAGCAGAACTGGGTGCAAAGTGGGTCCATGTCACTGCACCTCTCATATAAAGGAAGAAATTGTGAAGGAAAAGTAAATAATTGTATATAAGAATAAAATGAATAGCCTACAATAAAAAAAAATCAACTTGTTTCTTGTACATTAATAGATTTTTATAACTAGTGTTGCACAATTGCATTCTGTGTTCTAAGAGATGGTTTGTATATTAATATAGTTATAACATTTATATTATGATGTTTATAAAGTATTTGATTTCCTGCTGATTTTGTACGTCTGCCCACTAATAAAGAAATGATCAGTCTACTGTATAATTTTAATGGTAGGTTTATTTTAACAGTGAGAGACAGAATACCAACAAAAATATCCAGAAAAAGCATTTGACCCCTTCGCAAAAGCGACTTCTGAGAATGCTTTGATTGGCAGAGTGAAACGCGTCAAGCCGTCAACCTTACGCACCACGTCATTTCTGGATCACATGGGTAGAACGCACAGGAATGCTTGGCGTCCTGGTCCAGGACATTATACCGCTTGATTTCATGTGAACACTGTAAGTGCAATTTTAATAGATTTGAAATAAAGTCTTTATATACTACACGATGAGGATTTTCTCTATCTAATAATCCCGCATGGGGAGATCGCTCTTGGAAGCTCGTAGCTGGAGACTGCTGTAACGCGCAGTGATTAGGAGGAAACAGTGGTGTATGGTGCTGCGACCTGGTGTAAACCTATTATCCAGATCAGTGGGGATAACAATAAGGCGCTTTTCCATTGATTGTCTGGTGAGTAAGGGACCAATAGGGGAGCACCCGGACGCACAATTAAGCACCAGCACTTTGGATTTTTATGTTTATGGACAAGCACTGAGCACTTATATGTGAAGAAGGTTTATTTATTTATTTTTACAAGACAAGCACTGAGCACTTTGTATTAAAAGGATTATCACAAAAAGCGCTGGACATTTTATAATTTATTTAAGAGATGATATAAGTTTATATAATGTATGTACTTGGATTCATTTGATGTGATAGCATGATATAGCACTTTAATTTGTAGCACAATATAGCACTTTATTTGTTACATATTATAATTGGGATATTGATCTTTAGCACTGTATTTTACACATATATATTGAGCAGCGCAGACACTTACCAATTCATCCGTTTTAAAAAGGCGTTCCTTTTTTATCAGCAGCAGCTTATTTAATCATTAAGTTAATTAATTATATTTATATTACCTAAGCGCTGGCACTTTTTCATAAATGGCGCCAGTGCACCGCATTGCCTGGGACCCTTTAATGCTCTTAAGATGGCACTGCATACCTTTGCTGCTTTTTGTGGTGGTGACGGCAGTGGTGGAGAATTGTTTATTTTTCTTTAGACAGCACAGATCACAGGCAAATCAAAAGAGACAATCAGAGTAAGGATAGTTTACAGACGGGTATGGTGCCAGCTGATTGGAAAAAAGCCAACGTGGTACCAATATTTAAAAAGGGGCCGAGATATATCCCGGGTAACTATAGGCCGGTCAGCCTAACATCAGTAGTCTGCAAAATTTTGGAGGGGATGATAAGGGACCACATACAAGACTTTAGTAATGAAAATGGTATTATAAGTAGAAATCAGCATGGATTCATGAAAAATCGTTCGTGCCAAACCAATCTGTTAACCTTCTACGATGAAGTGAGCTGCCACCTAGATAAAGGTAAGCCTGTGGATGTGGTGTATCTGGACTTCGCAAAGGCCTTTGACACCGTTCCTCACAAACGCTTACTGTACAAACTAAGGAAGGTAGGTATGGATCATAAGGTGAGTACCTGGATAGAGACCTGGCTCCAGGGGAGAGTCCAGAGGGTGGTGATTAATGGGGAGTACTCGGATTGGGCGGGTGTGGAAAGTGGGGTCCCCCAGGGTTCTGTCCTGGGACCAATCCTGTTTAATTTATTCATAAATGATCTAGAGGAGGGGATATCTAGTACAATCTCAGTATTTGCAGATGATACTAAATTAGGCATGCCAATATCTTCTATGCAGGATGTGGAAATCTTGCAAGCAGACCTGAACAAAATAACGGGGTGGGCAACCACATGGCAGATGAGGTTTAATGTAGAAAAATGTAAAGTAATGCACTTGGGTGCCAGAAACCAGAAAGCAAGCTATTCACTAGGGGGTGAACCTCTGGGTGAGTCTAGGATGGAAAAGGACTTGGGGGTACTGGTAGACAACAGGCTTGGCAGTGGCATGCAATGCCAAGCCGCCGCAAGCAAAGCCAACAGAATACTGGGATGTATAAAAAGGGGGATTCACTCCAGAAATAAAGAGATTATTCTCCCGCTCTACAAGACTCTGGTCCGGCCACATCTGGAGTATGCTGTCCAGTTCTGGGCACCGGTCCGCAGGAAGGATGTGCTGGAACTGGAGAAAGTCCAGAGGAGGGCAACAAAAATAATTAGGGGAATGGAGGACATCGGCTATGAGGAAAGACTACAAGCACTGAACCTATTCTCTCTGGAGAAGAGACGATTGAGGGGGGATATGATATCAATGTACAAATACTGTACTGGCGACCCTAGCATAAGGAACAAACTATTCAGAGAAAGGGAATACAATAAGACACGTGGCCACTCACTAAAACTTGAGGAAAGGCGGTTTAACCTTAAAGTGCGTAAGGGGTTCTTCACTGTAAGAGCGGTAAGGATGTGGAATTCTCTTCCACAAGCAGTCGTATCAGCGGGGAGCATAGATAGTTTCAAAAAACTATTAGATGTACACCTTAAAGACCACAACATACAGGGGTACACAATGTACGGTTAAAAGCAAACACACACGCATCATGGGTTGAACTGGATGGACTTGTGTCTTTTTTCAACCTCACTAACTATGTAACTATGTAACTAAGAGTACCTCTGTGCCTTGTAAATTGTTGTGAACCAATACAATCAAAAAGCTTTTATCCTGCACTCGGGTAATAAGCTTGGAGGTATATAATGCCAATATCCTTGCACGCCAGCGGCCTTGCTGCCCGCCTCAGGATATCCTTAGGACTGTAAAACACTATCAAGATAAGGGCACTCCAATCGAGCACATTACCAGCATAAATTTTATTTCAACTTAAAAACAATATTTGTTATACTCACATACTGTACACACAGTGTGTATAGGCATATCCTAGTATAGCAAATGAGAATGATCACATTTGGGTCTGATGTGATACTTTACTTTGGCTCTGAGGAAGAAAGTTTGGACTCGAAACGCGTCAACCACTACAGATGCCGCCTGGTCTTCCCACACTACTGGTTTACCACATCAGACATGAAGGTGATTGTTTTTTTATTTGCTATACTATGATATGCCTAAACTACAAAACAGTGAAGTGGTGCACTGTTCTTATAAATAGTGTAAGTTATAAATAGTGTAATACCTTCAATAAATTTATATAGTGATATAATGCATGACAGTGTATAAAGGGAATCCATAAAATGATTTGCAACAAATGTCTAATCAAAATTGGCTAATATGTGGTGTACAAAAAAACTGTGCAAAATCTTAACCACTTACCGACCGGCTTTCAGATAAGGGTGGTCCCAGCAGCAGATTTGCCGCGGGATCACCCTTACGATGCAGCAGAAAAGTTGCCCCCTCCTGCCGCGTCTCGGCAGTTTTCACGGCTTACCGGACTCGCTGGCAGTGGGGAAAACGATCCGGTCCTGGATCCTCAGAGACAGGAAGTTGAGTGAGGGCAAGATGGCCCTCACTCAACTCTACAGTCTTGGAGGATCGGAGCAACTTCAAAGGTTGTTGCCTAGCAACTGGCTTAAAGAGACGATTTTTTTTTTCTTTTTTAGTGTAGTTGTGAGATCTGGAGGTCTTTTTGACCCCAGATCTCACAATAAAGAGGACCTGTCATGCCTATTTCTATTACCAGGGATGTAATAGGAATATAAATGATCAATTAAAAAAAAAAAAAAAGACTGTGTAAAAATAATAAATAAAATAAATAGGAAGAAAAAATTAAAGTGACCTGTCCCTGTTAGCTTGCTCACAGAAGCGAACATATACGGAAGTCCCGCCTACATATGTAAACAATAATCAAACCACACATGTAAGGTATTGTCACGATTGTTAGAGCGAGAGCAATAATTTGAGCCCTAGACCTCCTCTGTAACGCTAAGCTGGTAACCTGCAGACATTTTTAAAGTGTCGCCAAAGTTTGTCGCCATTCCGTGAGCGTGCCCAATTTTGAAGCATGACATGTTGGGTATCTATTTACTCAGGCGTAACATTATCTTTCACATTTTGGGAAAAAATTGGGCTAACTTTACTGTTTTCTTATTTTTTAATTAAAAAAAGTGTTTTTTTTTTCTCAAAAAATTGCATTCGGAAGACTGCTGCACAAATATGGTGCGATAAAAAATATTGCAACGATTCCGTGCCAGGTCCCCCTGGGGGCCCTGATGATCCGCCTTTCTGCACCCCCATTTGTGAATTGCTCTTTCCTGCCTGGCCACTCCAAGGATAGTTTGATATTCCACAGCCAAAAAGAGAAATTGACTGCACTCAGGAATTGATGAAAAGTGAAGTATTTAATTACTCATCAAAAATTGATACAGACAGTACATCACAGGGACATGCAACTGGTTGACACGTTTCAAGATTCTGAAGATCGCTTACTCATAATCCACACAGTATTAAATGTATTGGAGCTCCTGTACAAATGTGAGCAACATACAGAATAGACCACTCTGTTCCAGCAAAGGGATGGGGACTTCCCACTTCCTTCCCAGAACACAATCAAGTAGGCTGGGCCCTGCTCAGCCATTCACAGGAAGCTTTGTATTTTCTGAATGAATACAAGGCTTTCTTTGATTAGTTGAGGTGGAGTGGCAATCTCCATCTGAGCCATATTGTACACATTCACAAAATAAAATCTTTCTGTTAATGGCTGAGCAATTCTTAGGCAGCTTAATTTTGTTCCAGAAGAGGGATGGGAAGTCGCTGTCCTACTGCCAGAAGACAGCAATGTATACAGTATTTAGCTGATACTACATACAGTTTATACAGCTGGAGCACCTGTTCTTTTGGTAATAGTTCTTTTGGACCAGCTTAGTCCAAACAAACTGTCTTAAAGTGACAGAAAGCATGAGTTCAGCTTTAAGGATCTTGTTGTTTACCTGTCCCTTTTTCTTGCCTTTTCTTCCTTTGTGAAAGTGAAGGGTATAAATAAATACAATTATATTCAATATGTTGTTTTTAAGGAATATTGAGTGAACAATAACAACAAAATGTCTACTGTATTTTATGATACCTTCATAATGACAATGGCTAAATTACCTTTTTCTACAATTTGCCAGGGATGGGTGTCTTGTTAAGACTTCTTACATATTCAGTAGGGTATTATTGATTATTGAGAAAAAAAATGAACAATGTCCAGAACTGGATATTTGTCTTTTTTTTTTTTTTTTTTTTATTTTAATGAAATAGTGGTAAAAAGAGGAAATAAATATTTGCTAGGCATTTTAAACTTGTCTATTTACCCTAGTCTTACATTCAAGGGATAATATATGTGATTCCTGAAGGTGATATCTTAGAACTATTCTATATTCTACTGACTGGTATTTAGATTCGGTTTTGACAGAAAGGTTAAGATGCAGATTTGATGTACATTACCTTTCTTATACTTTTTTTTATAACAGTAGCCCGATTTTGATATACAGTAATTTCAGTATTTTCCTTTACTTTCTTCCTCACTAGATATTAAAATTAAAGAGGGTTTACTTGCATTCCAATAAAGCCTTCTTTTTTAAGTAACAGTACTGCTCCTAGTATAAAAAAAAGCATTGTAAAGGGCAATACTATTTAGGGGAACATGGTCATGCATGCTTTTTTTTTTAGCTTTTTTTTTTTTTAACAAACTGCTTTTTATTATTATTAAGATCTGAATTGTGGTAACTTTTCAAGTGTGCCCAGTAATGCCTACAGTCTAGAGGCAAGAAAGGAAAAGGGTGACTAAAACCTTTAAGTACATTAGGTATGTGAATACGGTTCAGGAGTTTAGTATTTTATTGTGAAGCCAAGATCAGGAACATGCAGGAGGGAAGCTAAAACATAAACCTTAGAAAGCATTATTTTACCAAAAGAGTAGTTGATGCTTGAAACAGACTTCCAGCAGAGATAGTGAGTCAGTCAACAGTAAATTAATTAAATAATTTAAACATGTGTGGAACAAGCATAGATCTGTACAGTAAAAATAACAAAATAGGGACAGAGGCGATAAACCACTCAGCCTTTTTTTCTCATCACTACTCTGTTTCTATATTGTAAACTGTAGGCTGTGCCAGATTACAAATTTTGCAAAATATTACATAATGTTTTATTTCTCAATGTAATACCTAAGAAATATAATTGTTTAGTTATATTTTTCTAATTTTAAAAAACAATCCACTGCCAACAAATAGATACTTAACTCATAACCATATGCAGGGAATGTATTTATTTACCGTTCTGTGAACAAGGAAATACATTTATCTTAAGATATACTACTTTTTTGTTTTTTTAAGAAAAACTGATATTGCAATCAAAGTGTTGATAGATAGATAGATAGATAGATAGATAGATAGATAGATAGATAGATAGATAGATAGATAGATAGATAGATAGATAGATAGATAGATAGATAGATAGATAGATAGATAGATAGATAGATAGATAGATAGATAGATAGATAGATAGATAGATAGATAGATAGATAGATAGATAGATAGATAGATAGATAGATAGATAGATAGATAGATAGATAGATAGATAGATAGATAGATAGATAGATAGATAGATAGATAGATAGATAGATAGATAGATAGATAGATAGATAGATAGATAGATAGATAGATAGATAGATAGATAGATAGATAGATAGATAGATAGATAGATAGATAGATAGATAGATAGATAGATAGATAGATAGATAGATAGATAGATAGACAATTTACATTGCAATTGCAGCAATTCTATGTGGAGCTTTTTATTTTGTGTTGCATGTTGACTGATGAGCATCTTTCAACATGATCACAGTTTAGTTTTATCACTGGAAACTCAATTACATCTGTCTGATTTGATATGTCTTTGTCTTTGATTTTGCCAGTAGAAATGCCAGCATGCCACTGAGTAATCTGCATGTACATTATACGATCAAATATTTAATATATTAAGGGTAAACTGATTTAGAATGTTTCGACCTATTACGTATTATGTTTTTTAATGAAAAATAAAAGAACATATGTTACATTTTTATTTACATTAAGCATTTTAGAATAAAAAAAAGTTAAAATTGGTAAAAGCAGCGAGGAAACAAAACAAGTTACCATTTCATTTAAAGTCTAATGACTTCCTTATCATTAGGTTTAAATCTTGAAACCTTTACCTACTGTGTTTGTTAAGCAAATACAAAAACTGCACAGTAAAACTATTTTACACATACAATCAAATAAGGGCTACTCACCTTAGTACAGCTACTTAATACAGCAAAACAAAGTATAAAACATTTAAGGTACGTGTGTATACTTACAGACACACATACAGGAGGTTTCATTCATGAAGGTAGTAAGAATTTTGTTCTGCAAATTCTAAAATTCCTCATGGTCAAGTTTACCTGCTTGCTTTTTCCACTTTTTCTTCATATTTATCAGTTTAATGTTTTTGTTATCCAGCCACAGAAAAAAAGCTTCCAGTCTGTGGTTTGGGTGCTCACAGTGAGGGCTCAGTGACAGGCCATTCTCAGCTGCTCTTAGTCCCAAATAATTAGCCTGCTATATTACCTACCTCTTGTGGCTTTGCCTGTGAGAGACATTTGACATAACAGACATCAGAGGGATTTTTCAGGAGGCTCTTGTGGAGTCTGAATGCCTCCTAATTAACCACTTAGGTATCGTCCTTCACTCTCCTGCTTGGCCCTTTCCAAATGATTGAGACTGCACTGTGGATTTAAACAGCAGAGAAGCATGCTATCAAAAGATCTTGTAAATGAAGGCTGGTGTAAATTATTTTTAATGATTCCCTCCTGGCCCATCATTATGTTTGTAGTTAAACACAGGCACATCAGAGATCGCTCATCTTCCATAAGGTCAGCTGCAGGACCACCATAACTAGCTGCAGTCAGTAAATGGCTTATTAATTAGTGCAGTGATTTTACATTGCTAAGAGCTCTGATGTATGGAGCTGGAACTGTAATTGTATAGGATTGAAATAATAAGCCATCTCAGGGCTCCTTATGCAAATTGCCAAATTATAAAATCATTACCTAACTAAACACTGAGTTTTAATAAGAATTACAATGATGAATTTTATGATAATTGACACTCAAGTTTTAATCACTTGGTTTTCTATTATTGGGATGGTAAAATTGTATTTTTCATTAAATGTTCTTTAAAATACAGAGCAAAATTTAACAGTCCTGCTCCTTTTTCTATTTTTTTTTTTTTTTTTAGTTCATGTCAGGTTATTTTCTTTGGTCATTAGAAATTTTGCCTTCTTAGTGGTATGCTCTGACATAATATTTCACTTGTAGCCTAAGATGTGTAATCATATTTTTTTTTTCAATTATGGTTTTATGGCAAAAATATTGTCAACTGTGAGATATGGTGTAGCAAGTGTCACTGGGTCTGACTAACATGACAAAAAAGGCTCAAAGTAAAAATGAAAATCTAGGGCAGATTTTGCATAATAATGTTTTTTTTAGGAATTTTGAATAATTTTATTGTAACATGACAGTGTACTACTTTACAAAAAAAAAGAAAAGAAAACGTTGTCATATAAAGTTTTAAAACACGTTATCATTTTCCAGGTGTTGAAGTTTACAAAAATTAGGATTCACAGCATTAATGGCTTCGGCACTTAAGGTGCATGAATAATAAGCACACAAATCATAAAGTGGGCAGTACAGTGGCTATGTGGTTAGAACTTTCGAATCCCAACTATGGCACTACATGTACGGAGTTCTCCCTCTGCCTGTGTGGGTTTCCTCTAGCTATTCTGGTTTTCTCCCACATTCCAAAGACATTCTGGTAAGTTAATTAGCTCCTGTCTAAATTGGCCCTATTATATGTATAAATATGAGTTAAGGACCTTAGATTGTAAGCTCCTTGAGAGTACCTTGTAAGAATTATGTAAATAGAAGGACACAGAAAAAACTTTACTTGGTGGCACTTAAAACAGGTAAATAAGAAAACATCTCTGCATTATATAATGCCACCCACAACAAAACAGCAGTGTCCACTTTGCTTGCTACATTTCTATATATTTAACAAATTGATCACCAGGGACAAGAAAGTAACTTGGGGCATATTATTAAAACAATGAATGTGGCATTCAGCAAGTATTCTCTGCAGGAGAATCATCCAGGTCCATGGGTTTTAAATGACAGTGATTGAGTTCCCACCAGATAACGTTTGGTGAAAATCAAATTCACGGCTTTATATTTAGACCTATTGGTACATGGTAGAAGACAAGGTATTGAAGTTGTCAAAAATCTTGAAAAAATCCAACATTCTTTATCCCAGCTAATAGTTTTGAAATGGTCACAAGACATTTAGACATAGGCACTCTCTGGATGTGACAGTACATTTAACAAATACACAGGAAAATAGTAAACATTTTTTTATTGTGGTATTATACCTAATACTACATTTTAAGTACTATCTTACCTATCTTATCCTATTTAGCCTTAGCTTGCACTATTACAGAAATAACAACAGTGATGTTATTCTTCTAACACAAATGTCAGTACACATGCAACACTCTTTCCTGTTAGTTTCTATATCGTTGGACAACATACTTGAGGTTGGCAATTGCATTGAACAACGTGGGTTTTTTTTCCCTTTTTTTTTACATTTATCTGGGGGCCCTTTATTTTAAATGGACTTCCAGATTCAGATAAGTTCTCCCTTCAGTCCCCTACATCCTATTTGGGGATTTGGGGGAGAGGATGTGGTAATGGGGCCATTGCCTTCTCAACATAAGGAGAATGTGTCTTCAAGGGGGGGGGGGCTTTGCAAGGTACTTTTCAATGTTGAAGACATATAGCTTGATATGTTTCAGAAAGGGTAAGCCACACACCAGCTGAACCTCAATTCCTGACCACTCAAGCTACATGCCCAAATATTAGACGTTTACCCTTTAGGCAGGTCCCACACCTTTTTTGTGTTTTTTTTTTTTATGGTGTACTGGCCTTTCAGGAAAATAGGCTGCATTGGATGGAAAGGAAACAACTCTAGTGATGGATATGATGTACTTAAAAGCAATAATACAAGAAAATGTGTTTCCCCAACACAAAATAAGGGCTCCAACAAACTTACCAAGGGTAAATCTGCTAGTACTTATGCACATATGGAAGATTTAAGTACTTCAGAGTGGTACGCAAATTGTTTCTATATCACTGGACTCCACAAATCCAAAGACGAATTCTGTAGAATGGACACTTAGGGGATAAGGGGAATATGGGGGTGATGGTGAGATTAGATATGAATACACTAGGAGATGAATACTACTCATTGGAGGATAAGTCAAACATTAACATGATACCTAATCCCTAAAACAGGATCAAAGTTTGCAATGCCAAGCCGCCGCAAGCAAAGCCAACAGAATACTGGGATGTATAAAAAAGGGGATTCACTCCAGAAATAAAGAGATTATTCTCCCACTCTACAAGACTCTGGTCTGGCCACATCTGGAGTATGCTGTCCAGTTCTGGGCACCGGTCCTCAGGAAGGATGTGCTGGAACTGGAGAAAGTCCAGAGAAGGGCAACAAAAATAATTAGGGGAATGGAGGACATCAGCTATAAGGAAAGACTACAAGCACTGAACCTTTTCTCTCTGGAGAAAAGACGATTGAGGGGGGATATGATATCAATGTACAAATACTGTACTGGTGACCCGAGCATAAGGAACAAACTATTCAGAGAAAGGAGGTACAATAAGACACGTGGCCACTCACTAAAACTAGAGGAAAGGCGGTTTAACCTTAAAGTGCGTAAGGGGTTCTTCACTGTAAGAGCAGTAAGGATGTGGAATTCTCTTCCACAAGCAGTCGTATCAGCAGGGAGCATCGATAGTTTCAAAAAACTAGTAGATGGACACCTTAAAGACCACAACATACAGGGGTATACAATGTACGATTAAAAGCAAACACACACACGCATTCATAGGTTGAACTGGATGCATAGGTTGAACTGGATGGACTGATGTCTTTTTTCAACCTTACTAACTATAAAGTTTGACAGGAGAGGGTAAATGAACGGCAACGGAAACTCTCGACCCATTTCTGATCAAACTAATATAAATCCCTTAAAATAAATGTCAGTATTTCTTCCTGGTCCCCTTGATTTTTAAGGATCTGAACTCATTTTAAAAAAATCTAACATATGTTTTTGTTTGGTAAGGATTGATAAAGGTAGCAAAATTACAACAATCATTGGGCCAACAGAAAGATTATTCAGTGACTGATTTCAGGGCTCCTAGGAAAACTTGTCCAGCTCTTAGAAGAAAGAAAACTGAAAGGACTCATTGGACAAGGTGAAGAGGAGTGGAAAGTAAGCAAAAGGAAAAAAACAGGAAGGGAGGCTGTAGGAACATCTAGGGGAACGATCATTTAAATCTCAGAAATTCCCCATGTTACAAACAAATCTAAATATGGGCCTTTTTGGTTAAGAAGATGAGGGAGACTAAAACTGAATCAGTCAATTTCCTTCTAATCAGATGTCACTACAGAGAAAAGGTCCTCCAGAACCTATAGACAAACCAACACATTGTAATTAAACCATTGGTGATTGGCAGGGGGGTATTCCTTTTTCATTCTTTTTTCAGCAAATTATATAATTTGATAATTGTAATTAAAAGTGACATCTCAATAAACTTGTTACTTGATTTAAAAAAAAATAAATAAAATTAAATAAATACATGGACAAACGTTATTACTTTGCCATTTGTGACAACATCCAATATAAAGATACCTGAAATCAAAAACTTAATAGCCATAAATAATACATACCAATACTATTTAATAGGTTGATGCAGATTCACCAATAATTTGTGGATATCTTGCAACAAGCATACTTAGACAGGGATATTGCTAAAGATACTTTTTAGTATCTGGATGTTAAATTACCATATACTCTCATTTTTTATTTGTTACCAAAAATGCAAAAGAACCTCAAATCCCCCCAGGACGGATGCCTGATTATATCAGGTGTAGGGGCACAAAAATGATGATTGAGCCAATTGGTTGATATCCCCATGGTTAACATATTATCTTACATAAAAAAAACACCATAGAACTAATAGACATTTTGGAAACATAGAAACATAGAAACATAGAATGTGTCGGCAGATAAGAACCATTTGGCCCATCTAGTCTGCCCAATATATCTGAATCCTATGAATAGTCCCTGGCCCTATCTTATATGAAGGATAGCCTTATGCCTATCCCATGCATGCTTAAACTCCTTCACTGTATTTGCAGCTACCACTTCTGCAGGAAGGTTATTCCATGCATCCACTACTCTCTCAGTAAAGTAATACTTCCTCATATTACTTTTAAACCTTTGCCCCTCTAATTTAAAACTGTGTCCTCTTGTGGTAGTTTTTCTTCTTTTAAATATGCTCTCCTCCTTTACCGAGTTGATTCCCTTTATGTATTTAAAAGTTTCTATCATATCCCCTCTGTCTCTTCTTTCTTCCAAGCTATACATGTTAAGGTCCTTTAACCTTTCCTGGTAAGTTTTTTCCTGCAATCCATGTACTAGTTTAGTAGCTCTTCTCTGAACTCTCTCTAGAGTATCTATATCCTTCTGGAGATATGGCCTCCAGTACTGCGCACAATACTCCAAGTGAGGTCTCACCAGTGTTCTGTACAGCGGCATAAGCACTTCTCTCTTTCTACTGCTTATACCTCTCCCTATACATCCAAGCATTCTGCTGGCATTTCGTGCTGCTCTATTACATTGTCTTCCCACCTTTAAGTCTTCTGAAATAATTACTCCTAAATTGCTTTCCTCAGATACTGAGGTCAGGACTGTGTCAAATATTCTATATTCTGCCCTTAGGTTTTTACGTCCCAGGTGCATTATCTTGCACTTATCCACATTAAATTTCAGTTGCCAGAGTTCTGACCATTTTTCTAGTTTTCCTAAATCCTTTTCCATTTGGCGTTTCCCTCCAGGAACATCAACCCTGTTACATATCTTTGTGTCATCAGCAAAAAGACAAACCTTACCATCGAGGCCTTTTGCAATATCACTTATGAAGATATTAAACAAAATTGGTCCCAGTACAGATCCCTGAGGTACCCCACTGGTAACATGACCTTGTTCTGAATGTTCTCCATTGACTACAACCCTCTGTTGTCTGTCACTCAGCCACTGCCTAATCCACTCAACAATATGGGAGTCCATGCTCAATGACTGCAGTTTATTGATAAGTCTTCTATGTGGGACAGTGTCAAAAGCCTTACTAAAATCTAGATATGCAATGTCTACTGCACCTCCACCGTCTATTATTTTAGTCACCCAGTCAAAAAAGTCTATAAGATTTGTTTGACATGATCTCCCTGAAGTAAACCCATGTTGTTTTTCATCTTGCAATCCATGGGATTTAAGATGTTCCACAATCCTATCCTTTAATAGGGTTTCCATTAATTTGCCTACTATTGATGTCAGACTCACTGGTCTATAGTTGCTCGATTCCTCCCTACTACCTTTCTTGTGAATGGGCACGACATTTGCCAATTTCCAATCTTCCGGGACGACTCCTGTTGCTAATGATTGGTTAAATAAATCTGTTAATGGTTTTGCCAGCTCACCACTAAGCTCTTTTAATAATTTTGGGTGTATCTCATCAGGACCCTGTGACTTATTTGTCTTCACTTTAGACAGCAATCTTAGAACGTCTTCCTCTGTAAAGACACATGCATCAAACGATTCATTAGTCATCCTTTCTTGGAGGAAATTCAAATCCTTAGTGACACTTAGTGATGGGCCAAACACCCCCTGTTCAGTTCACACCAGAACATCTCAAACAGGGGAAAAGTTCTAGCAAACATTCAAACCCTATTAAAGTCTATGGGACACGAACATGAAAAAGCAAAAGTCCTAATTTTAAAGGCTTTATAAGCAAGTTGTTGCCATAGAAAGTGTTAGGGGACTCGGGTACTGCCCTGGGGGACATGCACCAATGCAAAAAAAAGTTTTTAAAATAATAGTTTTTAAAGGAGCAGTGATTTTAATGATGCTTAAAGTGAAAACTAAAAAGGAAAAATTCATTTAAATATCATGCCTGGGGGAGTCCCCTTAATGTGCATGTAAAGTTGTGCATCCGTACAATGTATGTAGTCCGTTGCAGCAATACTGACATTTCTAAAGGAAAAAATGTAATTTAAACTTGCTCGCGGCTGTAATGTATCTCCCGGCAATACAGATAAAAACATTTTTAAAAATGGCATAGGTCCCCCCCCCCCCCTCCAGTCCATACCAGGCCCTTTGTGTCTGGTATGGATTTTAAGAAGAACCCAAAGCTGTTTTTACCCCATTTTTTTTAATTTACATTTTCTTTTTACAATTATTTTTTAAAATTCTGCTCTAAGCAGGGAAGCCTTAACAACCTATTGACTCTCTGAGTGATCTCTGCTCAGAGCCCCGGGGAGATCGCCCTGCACCAGAGCCCACGGCCCTGCCAACTGCTTTATTCAGCCCTATCCAACTGCGAAACTCCCGCAGCACCTCCCGGTATGCAGAGATCGCGTCCCCCAACACAGCACATCAAGAAGCTCCCAGACTATTTCTCCCCTATGCTGCGCGGACTTTAACAAAATGGCGGCGGGAGACAGGAGGCGCCGTCGCCTCACCACCCTCTAGCGGAAGGCGGAGCTACACCGATCACAGCTCCGATGGCTACTGCAGCACCCCGCTCTGCTCAGGCGACCTGCTCCTCCTCGGATTCTGGGAATCCACAAGAAGCCAGCTCAAATCGAAGCCACGCACTGACAGTGAAGACACACACAATGTTATGGATCTCGCCGACCCGGCCATTGCACAGGTACATAACAACCCTGCTGCCCTGACCAATGACCCCATTGTGAACTTCCCCACCACAGGCCAGCCCATATCAGACGTGACCTTAAAAGACATGCTCCTCACCCTGGGAGCCTCCCTCCAAACTGACCTATTCACCTCCATCCAACAGTGTAGAAATGAAGTACAAGAGCTGGGACAGAGAGTTAACCACACAGAAAACAAGCTCAGCGAAGTCACTGACACTTTCAACATCCTGATTGATTCTCACAACGCTCACTCTGAAGATATATCCATGCTTAAAGCCAAAATTGCCGATTTAGAAGACCGCTCTCGCAGGAACAACATTAAAGTGCGAGGGGTCCCTGAGTCTGTCTCCACACACCAACTCTCTCATTACATTCACTCCCTATTCAAGGAACTGGTGCCGTCCTTAACATCTGCAGACCTGGCGGTTGACAGGGTTCACAGGGTCCCCAAACCCTCGTTCTTTCCTGCAGAAGTCCCTAGAGACGTCATCCTCCAAGTTAATTTTTATCAGGCAAAAGAACATATTCTTGATGCCTTCAGGAAGGGCAAAAATGCGACAAACCTGCAACTCCTTCCGGATTACTCCAAGTACACCCTTCAGCAACGGAGGGACCTTTCCACTATTACGAAGGCTCTTCACAATCATAAAGTGGCCTACAAGTGGAAATATCCAGCCAAACTCGACATAACACATAATGGGGGTTCCTACTTGGTCACCACACTAGACTCTGGTCTCCGGCTCCTTCGACAATGGAAAATACTTCCCCAAGACTGCCCTGACGTCCCGCACCATGTACCTTCTAAGTCGTCGACGGACAACGGCCACGTTTCCCCCGACTGGCAAGTAGTCCGCCACCGCAGGCCTTACAGGAAAAGATGAGGGCTATCTACCTTGCTTGGCTCAACATTTCAAGCTTTAACAGCTCCAGGGCACTTCTGAGGGTACCTAACACCGTACCCTCTTTCCCCCACTCGTGTTTGCAGCATGTGCTGCTTGGGTCCAGTTGGATCCGCTCTTTTTACCTATTTTACCTTTCTTAGTTTTGTTTTTGTGTTTTTTGCTCATTCTGCCTGTTTTACCTCACTCAATAACGCCGCAACATGTTTATGCGGGCATCACGCAAATGTCTGTCTACAGTACCGTGCTTTACTTGTGACATCCTCGATATCACATCCGCTTAATACTGCAAGTTCTTCAACCTCAATGACTACTCTGCCTACAGCTCACTGGTATCGCGGCATCACTCATCTCCTGCAGTACTGGCTACCTAAACTATGCTACTACAAACCTTGTGTACAGGCCCTGGAGCACACTTTACTTCATTCAGTATGTCTTTCCACTGCTACTGGGATTCCCTCAACACCGCTCCATGCGCAATGCCCATTGGTTCCCAAACTGAGTTTATTCGTCATTCTCTTCCCCCCCGGACCCCCACTATTTTCAAATGCCTCTGAACTTTTTTCTCCATCAACGCTAGGGGCCTAAACCACCCTGCTGAGAGGAGATCCCTGTGGCTGGCGGCACAACAACACACAGCGGCCGTATTAGCAGTCCAGGAAATGCACTTTCATAGGGACCTCACCCCACGCTGCTCCGATAAGGACTACCCGCACATGTTCCTGGCCTCGACAACAGTCCTTATGGCAATAAGTCATAGAGTGAATTTTTAACTCCTGTGCTCTCATCTCGATCCAGATGGGAGGTATATCTTTGTGATTTGCAAAATGAATAATGTATTGTACACTTTAGCCACAATCTACGTTCCCAACACGCATCAACTGAGATTTATCAGGAAGGTGTTAAAAAAGATCTCTGGGGTGCGTCAGGGGAATGTGGTCATTTGTGGTGACCTCAATGTAGCTATAGACGCACACCTCGATGCCTCCTCCTTGGGCCGGTCGAGGGCTTCGCCATTGCGAGGCCTCCTATTGGCTGAGGGTTTATATGACGTGTGGAGGTGTCAGCATGCAGAAGAGCGCACGTACACTTTATACTCAGCCAGGCACAACTCGTACTCTAGGATCGATTATTATCTGGTAGATAAAGTGTTGCTGCACCGAACATCTGAGTCAAGTATTCACGACATTCCATGGTCTGATCATGCTGCGATCTCTCTGCACGTGACAGACCATGTAATGACCGGGCCAACAAGGATCTGGAGGTGCAACAACACTACTCTACATGACCCAGATGCCCAAAAATAAATCACACATCAGGTCCAAACCTTCTTCGACTTCAACGACCCCTGCGAGACGTCTTTACAAACTGGAATGCTCATAAAGCATTCATTCGAGGAATCCTCATACAGGCTAAAGCCCGACTTAGGAAACAAAGAACTGCCCAACTCGACTCCATCCTAGCTGAACTTAAGTCTCTTGACCAAGCTAACCAGAGGTCCCCATTGCAGAAATTAGCTATCCAAATATCTAAAGTTCGCCACAAATTAAGAGAACTCCTTTGTTATGAACACGATTACTACATGCGACCCTTGAGGCTCAAATTCTATGCTAACCACAACAAGGCAAGTAGGTTCCTAGCGCGCAGGGTGAAAACCCAGCACGCTAGAGCCAATATTCCCCACATTAATCATCACCTCACCAATATCAAAATCACCAACCCGCAAACCATTGCTGACACGTTCGCTGAGTATTATGGGTCCTTATACGATCTAAAAACTGACCCCGCTACACCTCAACCGTCCCTAGAGTCCATTAACGATTTCTTGACGTCGCTTAAATTACCCAAGTTGACTGACGCCCAACTGTTGGATCTAAACACTGATATCTCCACCACAGAAATCCAAAAAATAATTGCATCACTCCCCCCCGATAAGTCCCCAGGCCCGGATGGCCTGTCAAACGAATATTACAAAACCTTCCAGTCCATCCTACTTCCCCACTGACAGGTCCTATTTACATTGATGGTAATAGCTGGAAATCTCCCTCCAGATATGTTGTCTGCGCACATAGTTACCCTTCCAAAACCTTGTAAACGACCTACATCTCCGCCAAACTTTGGCCCATCTCCCTTTTAAATTCCAATGTTAAAATCTATGCCAAGCTTCTTGCGAAACGTCTGTTTGAGGTGATCCCGAGTCTGGTCAAATCTGACCAGCTTGGGTTCACTAAGGGCAGACAAGCCCCTAATGCCACCAGACGTATCCTCAATGTCATACACCAGGTAAAAACAAACTGTATTTCTCTCTATCGACGCCGAAAAGGCGTTCGATAGAATACACTGGGGTTATATGCAAGCGACGCTCACAAAGTTTGGATTTCAAGGAAGGATTCTGTCTGTGATCCTTGCGTTATACTCACAACCTTCGGCCAGGGTATTCACATCTGGTTTTCTATCCAAACCCTTTAGCATATCGAATGGAAGGAGACAGGGGTGCCCCTTGTCTCCTGCTGTATTCAATCTAATGATGGAGCCCCTTGCTGAAGCAATAAGGTCTCACCCACATATTAAAGGTCTCCATACATCCCGCACCAACCATGTTATTAATCTTTTTGCAGACGACGTTGTCTTAGTTGTCCACAACCCCATAATCTCCCTACCATAATCTTCTCACACAATTTAGCTCCCTCTCCTACTACAAAATTAACTTCACTAAATCTCTAATTTTGGACCTAGGAATCAACCCCAATACAAAATGCCATCTCCAACAGCAATTCCCATACTCATGGGCGACTGATTCTATACCCTACTTAGGAATTAAAATCACAGCGGACCTTTCGAAGATTGTAGATATTTATTTCAAACCTCTACTTAATGAGATACGCCAAAACCTAACACGACTATCGAAAGTAGAACTGTCATGGCTAGGCAGACTAGCGATGTTTAAAATGATGGAGCTACCAAAAATTCTATATCTATTTTGCACAATACCACTCCCCATCAAGCCTAAATATTTCAAAGAAATGAATGATCTAGTAAAGTATTTAGTTTGGTTAGGGAAACGGCCCTGTTGTTCTATGAAACACCTCACTAAACTTAGGTCGATGGGGGGTGTTGGCTGGCCCGATATGGAGGACTACTATACTGCCACACTTCTAGACCATGCTAAAAAATGGTTCTTGGATAGTACAGACACTCAATGGGTTCACATTGATAAAACAGCGACGCACGCTGCCGCACTACATCTACTACTTCTAGCGGACGCTTTGAAACTGCTGAGTTTAAGCAACCTTCCACCAACTACGCAAGCTTCTCTACTAGCCTGGCGGAGACTCGTTGCTTACTCTCAATCTAACCTCTCTACAGCCAATCTCCGCATACCTCTTCTCACTTTAGAAATACTCATCCCCTATTTATCTATGCACCCTTGGATTGACCATGGAGTCTACTGGTTGGATGAGATCACCTCGGGCCGAGGTCTGCAGTCATTAAATACACTCACACAAACATTTAACCTCCTGCCTTTGACTGCATACTCCTACATGCAAATCAAAACTTTCATATCCAAATACCCTATCCCTACCATTAAACTACATAACTTGGCACAACAATTCTACATGGCACTCGGGGGGGGGGGGGGGGAAGGGGATATCAGTGTTCTACAGCATCCTGCGAAACAAAACAGTGTTCAAAAAAACTCCCCCAATGGTTAAATGGGAAACTGACTTAGTCAAAACGTTTACTACTCAACAGTGGTTACACGCACTCGCAACGACCCAAAAAGCCTCACATTGTACTAATCACTAGGATCTATCCCAAAAGGTAGTGGCCAGATGGTACAAGACTCCTACCCAACTGGCGAAGTTCATACCCACATACTCCCCATTGTGCTGGAGACATTGAGGGCAACCGGCAAACCTGCACCATATTCTATGGTCATGTGTTGCTCTCACCAGTTATTGGCGTAAAATATTTCAAATTATAGCGGACATCCCAGGAATCCTCAAACCTTCAGACCAAGCCTTAGCTATTCTACATATGAATAAAACTGACTACCCTCCCCCTTACAGAACAATTGTAACGCGTGTACTGCTCTCGGCCAAATTGGTTATAGCCAGACACTGGAAAGATAGCGATTCTCCCAACCCTTCTGAAGTTGTTAAGCAAGTTAACCTGAACTACAACTATGAAAAACTGTTAGCAGCCAGAAGTTACCCTTCTCTTGATCCATTCAACAAGAAGTGGGCTGCTTGGACACGTGGTACTCCTGCTGATCTTCTTAACAACCTATTGACTGTGCGCTCGGCTGGCAAACATCCTGCTAAGTGCTGAGAAAGATCAGGAGTTAGGCGAGTACCTGAATGGGCAATGTTTAGGCCAAACTTATGCTCAGCCCAAAACATTCACTCATCCCTAGTGGTGCCTGAACACTGTAACTTCTCACAGTTACTCTTGCTGAGTGCAGGAATGGGCCCTGCTGTTAAAAATTAGAAACAAACATTGAAATTACATGTACTCATCATACAGGTGCAGAAAAATTGTGCCTTGGGTGTTGGTGGTGCCGTAAACAAAAAACATTGTTGGAAGCTAGCATAATCAACATTCAGAAATAGGATAGGCAGCATAGGCAGTATTCAAGGGATCCCAGATCCTTAGCAAATGCAATCAGTTACATCAACATCAAGGGCTTGATAGCTGCTGTTGATCCACAACTGATTTTGGTAAATGTCAGCCGGCCAACGGAGTCTGTGGACAGACACACTCTTTTATCTTTCACAAAATCTCCAGCAGCACTGATTGTCCATTCAGAAAGCACGCTGGAAGCAGGACAGACTAGTAGCTCCATTGCATATTGAGCAAGTTCTTGCCAATTGTCCATCTTCAAGACACAGTAACCCAGGGGATGCTCAGTTGGAAAGGTCTCTAAGTCTGCTCTTGCTCCTAGATAATCCTACACCATATGCTGCAGACACTGCCAATGGTTGCTTAAACCTAACAGCCCTGGGTGCTCAGGACTAAAGAATTGTTTAAAGACATTGGTCAGTCAGCCCTCTTCTCCACCGATCCTACTTTAACTGAACGAAGCCTCAGAAACTTGTTTTCCAGGAAATGGTAACCTCCCAGTGTCTGGAAAGGTGTTACACAAATTTTTCTTCAAGGCATCCTCAAGATGTTTCATCCTCTGCTCCCTCTGTGAAGGCAGGAGGAGCTCTGCAACTTTACCCTTGTAACGTAGATCCAGTAGGTTTGCCAACCAGTAATAATCCCTCTTCTTAATGCCACAAATGCTTGGGTCCTTTTGCGGGCTAAATGTAAGGAGGTATGATATTCTGAGTCCTCTGGGCCACTAAGGATGACATTTTACAGAAACCTTTAAATAATAATAATAAACTTCTCCCCAGTCACGTACAAGTCTAGGATTTCTGGGTAATGAAAACCATCCCTTGAAGACTGCTGTATGTTATCCTCTACATCCATGCTGCCACAATCCTCCTCCTCTTCCTCCTGTGTGTTTTGTGGCCCTGCAGGAATGTTATCTGCATAAAGGGGGCTTTGTGAAGGAAGTTCTCCTCTTCCTCCTGCTGTTCTGCCTCAAATCACTGTCCATGATTCCACTAAGCGTTTGCTCCAGCAGGAAGCCTAGAGGGAAAGTGTCACTGATGCATGCATCGTCCCGGCTCGCCATCCTTGTGGCCTCCTCAAATAGTGGCCGGACACTGCATGCATCCTTTATCAGCAGTCACTGGTGTTGTAAAAAAAAAAGCCAAGCTCACCTGAGCCTGTCCTTGGGCCCTACTCACACAGGTACTCACTGATGGCTCACTGCTGCATGTGCAGCCGCTGCAGCATTGCCAATGAGGAGTTCCACCTGGTGGGCATGTCAAAAATGAGGCGGTTGGTGGGCAGGTTTCATTCCCGTTGAATGTCAGTCAGCCAAGCACTGGCATTGTAGGGCAGCCAGAAATGGCCACACACTTTTCTGGCCTGCCTAAGAAGATATTGTAAGCCTGGGTACCTGTTCAAGAAACACTGCACTACCAAATTCCAGACATGTGCCAAGCATGGATAATGTGTCAAGAGTCCCTGTCGGATGGCGGAGAGAAGGTTGGTGCCATTGTCACATACAACCATTCCTGGCTTAAGCTGCCGTGGCATCAACCACCTTGAGCCTGCCCCTGCAGAGCTGACAGAATCTCTGGCCTGGTGTGGCTCCTGTCCCCTAGAAAGACCAACTGAAGCACTGTATGACATCTTTTTTTTTTCATAAATGTTTTTATTGAGTTTTCAATAACATAAGAGATACAAAACATACAAGTAACAGGTATGCAGTAAAACACAGCAGATAAAGTAGCGTAATACAAAACGTTCAGTGAAAACCAGGACCGTATGGATCCAGAGAGTAAACGACAAGTATGGTAGACAGTAACTATCAGCATAAATTATTAGCAAATATTTCAAACAGTAAGGCACACATTGTGAGCAATAGCGAGTCCTTTAGAACAGGATAATTTTGAATACATAGTACCTTAAACACTGGTAAACCAAAGAAACTGTATGACATCTTTTAGCCTAACTGCTTGCATAGCCCCTTTAACACTTAGGGAGCACTGCTGGTTCAGAGGACGATTCAGCAGAAGAGGCCATAGAGGAGGAAGACAAAGTGGGAGTGGAGCAGACAGATGTTGAAGAATCACCACCAATGTTTTGGAGGCATGGTGGCGAAACAAGCTCCAGCGCTGGACCCTGTCCTGCATTCTTTCCAGCTGCCAGCAGAGTTACCCAGTGCGCCATGAAGGAAATGTAATATTCCTGACCATGCCTGCAGAACCACGAGTCAGCAGTAATGTGAACCTTCCTGCTGACCGCTTTGTCCAATGAGGCCACAACATTGCCTTCCACTGGGGTACAGCACATTCCTTAAATTCACGAAAGGGGACAGAGTCTACCAGATGAAAAGGCAGCAGTTGTAGTGCTAGCAATTTGACCAAGCTAGCATTTAGACGCTGAGCATGTGGATGGCTGGATGGTATTTTTTTTTACGGCCTAGCAACTTAGGTAGCTAAATTTGCCTGCTGGTGAAATCAACAGGTGGTGTACTGCTACCAGATTAGGTGCAGGTACCTGTGGCACCCATTGCTATACCTTCATCCCTCTCAGTGCAGGTTTTTTAGATAGTAGGGGTCTAGATCCCAGATGAGGAGCAAGGAGAAGTCTTCATTTTATTATAATGTAAATCTTTAGTTGCTCTTGCCAACGGACTGCATGTCAGGTCATCATATGTCTTTGTTAAGCATGTGGTGCCCAAGCAGCTGGTGTTCTGGGCACGCTTGATCTGCTTCAGACAGAGATTGCAAACAGCAACACTGCGGTCTGCTGCACATGTGTTGGAAAAAGCCCACACCAATGAACTTTTGGAGGTCGGTGGGGAGTGAGCAGTGCCCTGCACCTGTGGAGCTCTGTGGTGTGATGCAATAGGGGGGCTGTCCTTAAACCGGCCCCTGGAGGACATCCTACCTCATTGGAGTTGTGCCACCTCCTCCTTCTCCTCATCCTCCTCACTTTCCTCCTCTATTCTCTCAGGCACCCAATTACAGTCAGTGACCTCATCATCCCCCCTTCCTACTCGTCACTGGAGCAAACTTGGCACAATGCTGCCTGTGGAATAGGCCACTTTAGCAGCTGCGGTGGACAGTAAATTAGTATGTGTCTGGCTGACAGAAGATGAGGAGGATTGGAACAGCTTGGTTATCCACTCCACCAACTCTTCTGCATGTTGTCACTCAATAACACGGCCAGCACTAAAAAAAAAAAGGACAAGCATGCCCCGCCTGCAGAGGATGCACCATTTCCACGACCACCACTTTTCACTGTGGACACAGAGGCTGCTTGGCCTCTTTTAGAGGCCTGTGAGCATCTGCCTCTCCTTGTTGGCCTTTTGGACATGATGGGGATTTTTGGAGGGGCTTTTATAACTTTTTATTATAGAATGTGGGTTGGAAATATGATGCTTGGGTGCAAAACCTTTGTGCTTTAGTGCAATATGAACTGTTTTATTATTGTTTTTTATTTTTTTGGGGGGGAAGGGGGTTTATAGATTTTTATTAGAGTGTGGGAAGGGAATATGGTGCTTGGGTGCAATACTTTTGCACTATAAACCATTTTATTATATATATATTTTTGTAATAAAGAAAAACCTAATAAAGCAAAAAAAAAAGAAAACCCCTGCTGACGCAGAAGAAATAGCACTTGCGACACAAAAAGGAGGACAGCAATTTTGCCCTAATTACAATTAGTGGTGCTGCACGACAAAAAAATCCTACTGCTGACTCAGAAAGAATAGCACCTGCAACACAAAAGGGGGAAAGCAATTATGCCCTAAATACAATTAGTGCTGCTGCCCCACAAAAAATACCCACTGATGATGCAGAAGGAATAGCACCTGCGACAAAAAAGGGGGGGCAGCAATTGTGTCCTAATTAAAATTAGTGCTGCTGCACCACAAAAAACCCCACTGCTGACGCAGAAGGAATAACACCTGCGACACAAAAGGGAGGACAGCAATTATGTTCCTTAATACAATTAGTGCTGCTGTGCCAAAAAAAAACTACTGATGATGCAGAAGAAATAGCACCTGCGACACAAAGGTGAGAATAGCAATTATGCCCTAAATACAATTAATGCTACTGCACGACAAAAAAAAAAAACCCACTGCTAAAGCAGAGAGAATAGCACCTGCGACACCAAAGGGGGGACAGCAATTATGCCCTAAATACAATTAGTGCTGCTGCGCCACACAAAAAAACCCCTTGCTGGCGCAGAAGGAATAGCACCTGTGACGCAAAAGGGGGGACAGTAATTATGGCTTACTTAAAATTAGTGCTGCTGCGCTACAAAAGAAAAAACCCACTGAAAAAAGAATAGCACCTGCGACAAGAAAGGGGTAGTACTAATATGCAAAATAAAACCCTAAAAAAATTCAAAAGAAAAAAAATAAATAAATAAATGTGGAAAAAAAAATGGGTTCAGTGGGGTGACTGACATGTTGTATACACCAACACTTCAGTGGCCCCACTACACTGTGTTACACAAGAATCACAGCTCAGCACTTCACTGACTACACTACACTGTGTTATACAAAAATCAGCCCTACACTACACTGCACTGCAATGCATTGTAGGGATGATCGAATTTTTCAAAAGTTCGGTTCGGCCAGAACATCCGAACTTCCCGAAAGTTCGGCCCGGATTTCAGAACCCCATTGAAATCAATGGGACCCGAACTTCGGTAATCAAAAAACACAATTTTGAAGCCCTAAAACCCAAAAAGTGCCTAGGGTTCTGGGTCATACCCCAGGGACTATTAATCACACAAAAAAAGTTCTTAAAAAGTGTCATTTTTGATAGAGAGCCAATTATTGAAAAAATTAAAAAAAAAAAAAAATTTCTTTGGATTTAGTATCTGGGGGGTCTAGAAAGTGTACCTGTGAAGTTTCAGCTCTGTAGCATGTCCAGAACCATAAAAAAAGATTGTTTGTATTTTGTCACTTATAGAACAGGTTAGTGGCTTCTCGCTTTTCACACCTTGCCGGTTTAGTAGCAAGCGTTTTTTTGGGCATTTTTTGGGTTCTTTGGAGGCAGGAAAAACATCTGAACTTGTGTATAGTGGTATATATAGCATTATACACAAGTTCAGATGTTTTGCCTGCCTCCAAAGAACCCCAAAAAATGCCCAAAGAAACGCTGTGTTGTTGCAGGCATTTTTTGGGGGTTTTTGGAGGCAGGCAAAACATCTGAACTTGTGTATAGTGGTATATATACACACATACTTATATGTATTTCACACTTAGACATATATAGGTGTGATAGGAGCGTAACTATATTGGTGTTAATTATTTCATTAGCGCAAGTAGTTTTTTCTGCTCCTTTCACACCTATATATGTCTAGGTGTGTATATACATATAAGTATGTGTGTATATATACCACTATACACAAGTTCAGATGTTTTGCCTGCCTCCAAAGAACCCAAAAAAATGCCTGCAACAACACACCTGGGCGTTTTTTTTTTTTTTGACGCTAGCGTTTTTTTGGGCATTTTTTTGGGTTCTTTGGAGGCAGGCAAAACATCTGAACTTGTGTATAGTGGTATATATACACACATACTTATATGTATATACACACCTAGACATATATAGGTGTGAAAGGAGCAGAAAAAACTACTTGCGCTAATGAAATAATTAACACCAATATAGTTACGCTCCTATCACACCTATATATGTCTAAGTGTGAAATACATACAGTATAAGTATGTGTGTATATATACCACTATACACAAGTTCAGATGTTTAGCCTGCCTCCAAAAACCCCCAAAAAATGCCTGCAACAACACACCTGGGCGTTTTTTTTTATACCACTATACACAAGTTCAGATGTTTTTCCTGCCTCCAAAGAACCCAAAAAATGCCCAAAAAAACCCTCTTGCTACTAAACCGGCAATGTGTGATAAGCGAGAAGCCACTAACCTGTTCTATAAGTGACAAAATACAAATGATCTTTTTTTTATGGTTCTGGACATGCTACAGAGCTGAAACTTCACAGGTACACTTTTTAGACCCCCCAGATACTAAATCCAAAGACATTTTTTTTTTTTAATTTTTTTTTTCAATAATTGGCTCTCTATCAAAAATGACAATTTTTAAGAACTTTTTTTGTGTGATTTTGTGTCTGGGGGGTCTAAAATGTGTACCTGTGAAGTTTCAGCTCTGTAGCATGTCCAGAACCATAAAAAAAAAGATTGTTTGTATTAGGTCAGTTATAGAACAGCTTAGTGGCTTCTCGCTTTTCACACCTTGCCGGTTTAGTAGCAGGCGTTTTGTTTGGGCATTTTTTGGGTTCTTTGGAGGCAGGCAAAACATCTGAACTTGTGTATAGTGGTATATATACCACTATACACAAGTTCAGATGTTTTGCCTGCCTCCAAAGAACCCCAAAAAATGCCTAAAAAAAACGCTAGCGTCAAAAAAAAAAAAAAAACGCCCAGGTGTGTTGTTGTTGCAGGCATTTTTTGGGGGTTTTTGGAGGCAGGCAAAACATCTGAACTTGTGTATAGTGGTATATATACACACATACTTATATGTATATTACACTTAGACATATATAGGTGTGATAGGAGCGTAACTATATTGGTGTTAATTATTTCATTAGCGCAAGTAGTTTTTTCTGCTCCTTTCACACCTATATATGTCTAGGTGTATATATACATACATGGGTGTGTATATATACCCCCTATACACATGTTCAGATGTCATGCCTGACACCAAACATGTGCTCAAAAGATCCCTATGGACGCCTGCAGCCAAAAAGAATGCTGACGGCGGCGAAGCCATATTACTGCAGCGAAAGTAACACAAGAGAAACTAGCTTTTCTCTATAGCGGTCACCCTGATATGGAAGGGTTTTGTCACCCTGCCATAGCAGTCACTGTCAGTTAACCCTACACTACACTACGGTCCCCTTACACTTAACACTTTCCCTACAGAAACTGAATAAATTAAAGCTAACTAAAGTGTAAAAGAGCACCCTAACTACACTAGATATCCCTTTCCTGACACTAAAAATTGCTAAATGATACTTTGTAACACTTTGTAACAGAAGTAACAGAACAGCATTCCACTCTCTTCCATGTCCCGTATAAGAATGCTAGGAATTTGGCGGGGGCTATCTTATATACTGGGGGGCGTATTCACTAATGATTGGTCTATAGACCCCCTAGTCACTCCAATCACATTCCTAGCATTCTCCTGCCCCCTCAATTGGCTTTTGCTAATGGTTCTGGTCCAATCATGGTCTTTTAAAGCCCATTTCCTGTCCCATTGCATTTTGGTCGGTTCTGGTTGCCGAATTCCGAACTTTTTGGGCAAAAAGTTCTAAATTCGGCCGAACCTCAAACAGCCAATGTTCGGGCCGAACCGATGCTCGACCCGAACCGTTTGATCATCCCTACTGCATTGCATTGTGTCATACAAAGTGAATCAGCACAGCACTACACTACACTGACTGCTCTATACACAAGAATCAGCACAGCATTACACTACACTGAATTCAGTACGCTGTGTTATACAAGAATCAGCCCTACACTACACTGCACTAACTGAATTAAATATGAAAGCACAATCCACAAAATACCTGCCTAATATCCACTCCTAATCTCCACAAACACAATACACACGGCTGCAGTGTAAGCAGCCTTATATTGTGTGGGGCGTTGACTTAGCCCCTGAGCCATGATTGGCTAAAGGCACCCTGCTTTTGGCCAATCATGGCTCTGACAGGATATTGTGCTGTGATTGGCCAAAGCACTAGTGGCACTTTGTTAAAATTGACATCACGGGGGCGTGGTCTGGCCGCGCGAGATGGTGGACGCTTGCTAGGAGAGCTCCCGCCGCCACGAGCCGACACAGCTTAATCACAGGGTCTGCCAGCACTTTCCACCCTCGGTAGGGATGTCCGCTACTCCCCGCTCTTCCTCCGCCACCCGATCTCGCTCCCCGAGGGATCCTGCCGCCAGAATTAGCCCCAGCATCCCGGAGCTGTTCCGGACCCAGGCCGCTGCAATGGCGCCGGCGGCCCGCGGCTCCGCTCCCGAGTCCAGCTCTTCATCCAGCTCTTCACCTGCAGTACGATCATATGCCGCTGTTACCTCTGGTGACCCGGAATCCGGCTCACCCACGCCAGCTTCACCCCGGCAGCTGTGTATGGAGGACCTCCGCTCGGTGGCAGCTGACATAAAGGACACCCTGGGGGCGGCCATCTTGGATCTGAGGGCAGACATACACTCCCTCACAGGCAGGGTGCATGAGGTTGAGAGGGTGACAGCAAGACAAGACTCAGCCATCCATGAACTGCACTATAGATCTGACACTCACATTATCCAGCTCAGAGACATGCAGCGCCACCTGGAGGACTTGGACAACAGGGGGAGGCGCCACAACCTGCGCATTCGCGGGGTACCTGAATCAGTGGAGGGGGACCTCTTGACCCCTACCATAGTCTCCCTGTTCAACTCCCTGCTGGATAGACCCCCACAATCCCCCATAGATATGGAACGAGCGCATCGCGCCCTGCGCCCCAAGGGCAGGGAAGGGGACCCGCCAAGGGATATTGTCTGCTGCCTGGTGGACTTCCGTCTTAAGGAGGACATCTTACGCAAAGCTAGAAATAGACCCCACATCGACCTGGAAGGGGCCCCCATCCAACTATTTCAAGACCTTTCGGGCATTACGCTCCAGCGTCGCAGGGAACTGAGACCGCTACTCGACACACTACGGGCCAACGGAATTACTTATAGATGGAAATTCCCGTTCTGTCTCTCGGCATCCACACAAGGTCGAACGGCCCTCCTTAGGGTCCCTGAGGATTTACCCCACTTTTGCTCCACACTGGGTATCCCATATATGCCACTGCCCAACTGGTATGCGGAGTTCCGCCCAGGCCCCCTGGTGGCAGACGCACCCGGAGCGGAACCCATGGACGCCCAGGACTTCAGATTCCGACGCCAACGCTCCCCATCGGAGGGTCACCAGGCCCATGCTCCCATTGCTCCCCCTCACGCCAATAGCCCTACCAAGCCGCCACAGGTCCGTCGGGCCAGGCTGGATATCTGAAGGCCCCTTCCGCCCCTTCAGGACTTGAGATGTGAGCTCCTAGCCCACGGCGCCTGGAAGGTGCCCGGTACCTTTCTCTATACCTACTTCCATGCTGTTGTTTTTCATCTTCACCTGTTTTTGTTTGTACTTGAATAGCACGAATCTTCGGTTTGAATTCATGGATCCCACAACCCTAAAAACTGCAGATACCCCGCCTGCCTGTTCCCGCAGCCACAGCACGGACTCTCCACGTTTCCGGACGTTTTCTCGTTGCAGACCAGCTACTCCTCACTCTACTCCTTGGCTTGGTAACGTACTCTTGACTCTCCCCTCCCCCCCCCTTTTTTTTTTTTTTTTTTTTTTTTTTCGCTATCTAGAACTGCTCTATGCCCCTGGATTGCCAATGCCTTCGGCCTCCCACTCCTTTTTTCTCTGACTCATGCGGTTATTGTTTTTATGCCCGTAGGGACGGAGCGTTTGCTCCCCCATCGGTTATGGGGGGCATGCGCCTCTCCCTCTCAGGCGAATTCATATGGTATGTTGCCACGGTATTGAATGCTTTGTACGCTTTATGTGCTCGATTGACTGTTTACATATGGGACTCATCCACCCTATGGGTATATTATTTTGTTATGTTTTTGTGTTTGAAGGCCTCGGGGCCCTGAGTCTATGTACAGCGTTGCACTCCATCCCTTACTTAGGATGGCAGGGCCGTACATCCGCTCGGGGCGCTACCCTCCGGCGTGTACCATCGGCTCCTACCCCCTCCTCGAGGAAGCTTGTGTGTGGGGACTCCCTACTCACACAAGAGGGGCGTGCCCTAAGGCTCGCTCCTGTTTGTTACACGGGGGGCATGTGTATGTCCAGATATGCTCCCATTGATTGTGCTCCTGGAATCATTCCCCCTTTAACTCAATTAGTGGGGAGACTAATGACCACCCACGCCTCCCATATGTGTGGAGATGTGGCTTAATACTGCTACCTCGGGGAGGAGAAGGGATGCTTTTCTATCTACATGCTGTCTTGATTGATGTTCATGGCCGCACGGCTTTACAATGATGGTATATTATGTATTACTGCTTAGAGTTCTATTGTTTAGCATTGTTTTTATCCCCCTCAGTTCCGGACGACTTTCCAGGTATTTTGACCCTTTCCTTCCCCTTATGTGCTGCAACACTGTTGGTGCGACCCCAGTTTTGTGCCTCTTGGCACTTCCTCCCTTGGCCCTACTCCCCATGCACTTCCTGGCTACTTACGAGACCCACATATACCGACAGCCCCCATCTCCATCTGGAGTTATTCCCTTTTTTTTTTTTTTTTCTCCACGCTAGTTTATGCCCTCTCCCCGTGCGTGGCCTGATACTTGCCCCCTTCAGAGCTCTAATTGCTAACCATCGGCCCTCACCCTCGTGATTAGCATACTGACACCTCATGCTCTGACCACCGACGGCGGTTTTTGTACCCTGAAAATGTAGACTGCCATGCGCTACTTCTCGGCTCGTGGCCGGGCCCCCTACCTCAGGAGACTACTCCGGTATCCTCCTCTCGTTAGGTCCACCCCAACCCCCCACTTAGTGGCCCCCTAGATCTCTTCATTTTTGACGC